>NW_027531999.1:6861135-6866204 GCF_008692635.1 Crocuta crocuta | reverse complement strand
GAGGCAAACCATGAGAGACTCTTGAATGCTAAGAAACAAACTGAGGACTGATGGATGTGGGGGGGAGGGGGGAGATGGGCATGGAGGAGGGCACTTGTGGGGATGAGCACTGGGTGTTATATGGAAACCAATTTGACAATAAACTATTTGTAAAAAAATATATATATATTGTATACTTGAAATGTGCTAAGAAAGTAGACCTTAAGCATTCTCACCACACACGTGCGCGCACGCACACACAGTGACTATGTAAGGTGATGGGTGTGTTAATCAACTAGATGGTGGTAATCATTTCACAATATGTGTGTACATAAAACCATCACACTGTATACTTTAAATATATACAATTTTTTGTCAACTGTATCTCAATAAAACAGAAAAAAATGAACTCGAAAGAGAGAAATATCTAAAGATTATGGGGAGATAAGACAGAAACATAGCTACCTGAGCTGAGAGTCAAGAATTACGGACACCAAAAGAGCTACACCACCCATGAAAATGACAGAGTCCAGGTACAAGCAATTTGTCAGTTTCCCCGTTGCTAAATCCAAGGAAAGGGTTTTCTGAGTTAGAGGCATAAGTAAGACAAGAGCACCAAAGCATAAGATTCTGATAAGGCAGGAAGGCATGGATATAAGGGTCAGGAGAATGGGAAATAGAAGCTGACCCTGAGGCAGACTAGAAAAAGTCTGCATCCTAGAGCTGCAAAATAGAATGGTCATCCCATTGTGAGTCTTCTTTAAAAAAATGTTTTTTTAATGTATATTTTTGAGAAAGAGAGAGAGGGAGAGCAAGGAAGGGTCAGAGGGAGAGGGAGACACAGAATCTGAATCAGGCTCCAGGTTCCAAGCTGTCAGCACAGAGCCCGATGCGGGGCTAGAACTCACATTGCAAGATCACAGCCTGAGCTGAAGTTGGACATTTAACCGACGAAGCCACCTGGGAGCCCCGAGACTTCTTTCTTTATTTATTTTTTTAATTTTTAAATGTTTTATTTATTTCTGAGAGAGAGAGAGAGAGCATGAGCAGGGGAGGGTCAGAGAGAGAGGGAGACACAGAATCTGAAGCAGGATCCAGGCTCTGAGCTGTCAGCACAGAGCCCGATGCAGGGCTCGAACCCACGAGCTGTGAGATCATGACCAGAGCCGAAGTCGGATGCCCAACCGACTGAGCCACCCAGGTGCCCTGCCTTGAGACTTCTTTAAACACACTTCTTTCCCCACAGCTTTGATCATTCTATCCTACTTCATTCTGCATTAACTAAGTAATACTTTGCACTGTGGGAACTTGTTAATTGTCTGGTCCTTCAACTGGCTTACCTCTTCCATGAGAATAGAGGCCACAACTCTTTTGCTCATCACTGTATATCCATGTATACGGGTCTTATAGTGTGCCAGCCATTACATATTTGTTGAATGAATAAAGGGGACAACTTTGACAGTCTGGAGAAGCAGAGAACAGTAAGGAATGTGGCTACAGAGACATTGGTCCCAAGGAGGAAGATGAGCATCATGGAGGTGTGACATCTTATTGGGAATGTGACAGCTACTGTGGACTGCAGGGCAACTGAGGATGTGCAAGGTGCTCCTGGGATATGGCAGAAAGTCTGCTTAGAGGCTGGAGGGGCAGGCTGAAGAGATCATCTATATCTCACAACATAGCACTTACCAGGGAAAAAGAAGTATGGTTCTATGCCTTACTTTTAAAAAAGTCAATTTCACAAGCACAATCTGGAGAGATCTAATAATAGTAACCTAATAATGACCTAATAATCATAATAATAACCTAATAATCAATCTAATAATCTGGGTTAAACCGAATAACACAAATAAAAGAAAAAAAAAAAACAGCCAACTTTGAGATCTTGGTAAACAATAAACTCAAAATGAGTGACAGGATTTGACCACCAAAATTCCTATGTTGAGGTAGATAGGCTGTGTTCACAGGTTCTAAAATTTTCAGTGCCGAAGATGACAGGCTTGAGTTGCCCTGGACTGTCAGGCTGTTGTATAACCTTCCTTTCTGAGTGTTACACTTTAATAAGTATAAAGTTAAACTTGAATGTACTCAGAAGAGAGGCCCTCAGGATGATAAAGACACTCAAAAGTAAGTGTTATGTGAGGAACAGTTAAGGACCTAGGGCGATTTTGCTTGGAGAAGGAAGCAAGACTCCAAAGAGGCATGATAGCTGTCTTTGAGTATCTGAAGGGCTGTCAAGTGGAAGACACTTTGGTCTACGTGAATGACTTTGAGGGGACAACTGAGACTAACAGGAGGAGCCACGGGCAGACACACTTCAGCCCAGTACCAGTGAGAACTTCGGGCCGTCAGAGCTCCCGGCGATGATGTGGGGGAGCTGCCTCAGCAGTGAGGGGGTGACCTCTCATGGCGGGAGCTCCGGCCCACATAGCCTGACGGTGTGCAGCGGGGCAGCACGCACCATCACATCATCTCTCTAACCTCATACAGATTTCTAACTTATTAATGTCAAATTTACTTTTATTATGATCACTATTCTCTGTCTAGGAATTCAAATTTCCAAAAGCTTCATGAATAATAAATGGTTCTTCATTTTTTATTACTGTGGGAAAGGCCCTATATTTAGTATGCTAATCATGGTCCTCATCCTATGGTATAAAGGGACAGAGTACCTAAGTTCTTTTATTAAATATTTTTTTAAGTTTTAAAATTTATGTATTCATTGTAAGAATCTCTACACCCAATGTGGGGCTTGAACTCATGACCCCAAGATCACTTGGGCCCTGAAAGTAGCTAAGTTCTTACACATTACCTTGTGGGCGGAACTCATTAAAATCAGGAACATCCTTAAAAACAGTCTGTGTGATATGAAAGTTTCCACATTAATAAATAATAAATAAGCAAGCATATTGATAAATCCACTCCAGAGTCTACTCTGATAGAATCTGACGTCTGTCCTTTTATCAGAGACCTCTCGTGGCTCATCAAGAGCAGTTATTTGGTGGGATAGCTAACCCACCACAAGGAATTATGACTTGGAAAAGTTAACTGCCAGATAAATAAAAGCTCCAATTCTATTTTGGGTCTTCAAAATATTTTCTCCACCAAACTCCAATATCCTCTCTGACAAGTAACGACTACAGAACTCTGAAATATCATTCCTTTTCCTTGTCCTTCACTCTTCACAGGACTTGAGAAAACCGGCAGAGCCAGGTAGAGAGCAAACTGGATACAGTCTCCTAAAAAGCAGTTAACTAAGTTACAAAGCAACTCCAAACATGTGTGCTCCAAACTCTTGGTTTATGTATTCTATTCTTTGACCAACTCAAATCAGAGCAGAAAAGGGATTTGAAGGCTGGAATTTATACAAGGCAAAAAAAAAGAAAAGGTGCAGTTTTAGCTTTGGTTTGTGTTGGGTATAGATAGACCAAAATTTATTTAATTCCCTGTCAGTTGACATTTTTGTTCCACTAATATTTAGACACTGTAAACAGTGCCTATAACAACGTCTTTGTGTCTCTGTCTCTGGTATCATTATCTCCTTAGGACAGAGTCCTAGAGAGGAAATTGCACGGTGTTTGACATTAGGAGCATTTAAAGTGTACCGGTTGTATCTTGCTTCCAAACCAACTCCTGGGTGTAGCTAGTGTCCCACCTCTAGCTTTCAGCACATGTGAAGATGGCCAGCACGCCCCAGTAACCACTCGTGCCTAGTCTGTCTACCTTTCGGTAGTTGAGCACCTGTGGCTTAACCTGGAATTCAAATATTTTCTAGGCACCACGGAGGCAATCTGGAATATCCTTTCCTTAAGGGGTGTTTTTGTCAGAAATCCAGATGGGAGACAATCACATCTCCGAAGAATTTTTGACACCCTTCTCTTTCAGTGCTATGTATTACTGGAAGGAAACAGACGCTTAAAAGAAGGCTTTAGTTTATAGTCTGCATTCAGCTTAACACTTTTTGTGTGTTTACACTGTTAGTGAGGTTTAACTATTAACAGAGGTTACACTTCTTCACGTGAGGATGACACCTGGGGAGAAAAATCTACTCTATACTTTTATATATTGTGGTTACAACTCTCTAATCGTGAGTGTTCAGGAAACCTGGATAAGTTTCCGTTAAAAGTCAGGTGGAGGCAGGAATAAATAGGGTCACAAATCATTGGCACATCTCTTGAAGCACACCTTCAGCGCTCCCAATCCATCTTTGTGGAAAGCCTGCTTAAAAAAGTAAGAATGGGGCCTGTCTTCAGTGAACCGCTTTATTGTGTGGTTTGCCTCATAGTAATCTAAGCATGAAGGACAAGGTCTGGATTGAACACACAGACATCAGTAGTTGTAATGGGGGTCTTGCTAGTGTTAGCTACATGCTCATGACTGATGGGTACTAAGGAGAAAATGCAAGGCCGCCATATTCAGTGTGTTCAATCTGGTTATGCTTAAGTAGACACAAGTAAAATGAATAAAGGTGCTTCTTTTCAGAGAGCAGGGGGCAGATCTTTGAGGAACACAGCTGTCGACAGTAAGTCCTCTGTTCCCCAAGGCTAGGACGTACCTTGGTTCCCATAGCTGCTCTCTATTCCAGAGCCATCCCATGAGTCCACTGCGCTGTCCACACTGGGCACAGTGGAAGGGTACGTGTCGGTGAGCTTGCTTGGCTTCTGTGCTGGAGAGGGGTCCTCCTCTACATCTCCCAGGTCACTCAGGTGACTGGAGATGGGGAATTTCTTGGGACTTGATGCTGACTGGGCTTTAAAAACAGAAAAGGAGTTTAAGTCAGAGAGTAAGTTTAAATAAAAAGATATTGAAACACTCCCTCCGGAGAGCCATTTCCCTAGAAACACACATACAGGGAAAGAAATGCACTGAAAATCCTTAACTGTGGCTCTCAACCCACTCACCATCTGTCTGTTTCTTAATTTTCAAGGTGACAGTCTCTCCTGCCATCTGTAACAAATGGATGGCTTCACTCAGAGGTTTTCCTTTCAAGCTGCTGCTGTTGATGGCCAGGATTCGGTCTCCTATGTGGATTGCACCAGTTCTGAAACACCAGATAGTAACAGGAGAGGTAGAAATGATCCCCGTGTGCC
>NW_027531999.1:6703727-6860951 GCF_008692635.1 Crocuta crocuta | reverse complement strand
ATAAAGACTCGGCAAGGGGCTCTAGAAGCCACTTCTTGCTTCCTCCTGGGCAATGGTGCAGATAACTGTATCTGCTGTGAATAACTTTCTAGTTTCAAATAAAATTAGAAAAATTGTTTTAATTAGTATTTCGAATGGACTTGTGTGCTTTTTAAATTCTAAAAAAGCTGAGTCATTTGGTAGCCTCTTAAAAATCCTGAGGAAATAAACAACATTGGACAATAAACACAGCGATGTTTAGTATGGGGCACTCTTCTTTTTACAGATTTAAAAGCTTGAACACAATCATTACTGCAGCTCACCGGAAGTGAGCCTCAGGGAGGTGGGGACCTACACAAGACTCTGCTGTGACAGGGTCCCTCTGCTAGTAATTCCCAGGACAGAAAAGGCTACATTCAGGAATCAATTAACGTTACATTTTACTCCAGCTTCCCAGTTGTGTGGCCCAGGTAACTTCTTGTAAGCCCCATGGGGGTCAGTTTCCTCATCACTACAATGGGGATAATCGTCTCTCAGGNGCATGGAGGAGGACACTTGTGGCGATGAGCACTGAGTGTTATGTGGAAACTAATTTGACAATAAACTATTTGTAAAAAAAATAAAAATAAAAAAAATAAAAGACATCAGCTAATTTACTCCTTTAAAAAAAAAATAATAATGCTATACAGCAGAAAAAAAAAATCGTCTCTCAGGGGAGCCCTGAGGATTAAATAGGGAAACATATGTAACGCGCTCAGCCTGCTGCTTGAAAGGCGGAAAAAGAAAATTTATTGATCGATGAACTAATAAACCTTTGGCCTTTCCTCTCCTCTTTCCGTCCTCACCCAATTCTGAATAGGCAGGTTGGAATTTATAATTCTGATGTTCACCATATCCATCTTTGGAAGCACCAGGTGGGGAAATAGTAGGTCCATGAGCATTCAAACTCAGGGATGGTATAAACACTCAGCTCTCTCCAAGCGCTAGCATCTTACTGTACTGGCTTAGTTTAAGCACGCTGAGTGAAGGAAGTGGCCCACCTCACAGGCTGCTTGAGGTTGAGTGCTCTGACCATGGCCTGTTTCTGGGACCCTGGGCAGCAGCACTGGGATAGTAGAAGTGGCATGGGTCACACAGGTTATGAGGGCCTGCTTAACGAGTCTACTAATGGATTTACTCTCAAGGAAATTTTTTCTTTGAAAAAAAAATAGATCACTTAACTCTTTCATAAAGGATCTCCAGTTTAATGAAAGATCTGTGTTGTAAACTAAAGAATACTTGACCAGTAGGTTGCTGAATCAGATCAGTATTAATCTTTTCTTGTCTCCCTAACAGAGATACCTGGGACTATCTCTCTAGCAGGGGAAGCTAGGAAAAGACGATATCTGAAGAACACCACGTCGTAGGCGTCTCTGTCAACATCAGACCATGACATTCCTACAGGGTCTGATTGCCTCAGTGCCCTCATCGGCCAGATGAAGATGTTGGGGGAGCTGATTTCCAGGGTGCCTGGCAGGTCCAAAATTCTGCAGTGCTACATCTCTATTTTGCAAACCATTATCTGTGTCAGCATGAATGGTGTGTGTGCATCCCTGAGCATGATTGCCGCAGGAAAGATCTGGTTATGTTGTTTGGAATATGCACCATATCATCTCTCAGAAAGAGAAGCAGTTTAACGGGAGTTGTGTGTGTGTGTGTGTGTGTGTGTGTGTGTATGCATGCATCATTGCCAAAACAGCAAATGGACATCCTAAATTACAAGACATTATGAAGATGGGTCACTACACTTTGTTTCCCCAAATCTTTGAAGACAAAGCCTCTGTCATCCTCTCTGGAAAACACAGCAGCCAAACCTTGCACCTGTCAGGTAGTAGAGGCTCAGTAAATGTTTGCGGAATTGAACTGGACAAGCCTTTTAACCTCCCTGAACTTCAGTCTTCTCTCAAAATGGACACAATATAAATCCACCTCCAGTTGACTGTGGTCAAGTCTATACATTTCCAGAGGGTAATATCAATGCTAAGCCCATGATGTCTGTTATTGCCGGTAAGATGCCCCTCAAAGTCAAGTCAGAGCTCGGCCTGAGAGTTCTCAAGCTCTGAAATCAATTCTTTGTGCAGATCTGAAAAAGTCAACAGATAACCAAGCAGAAGAGGGGAGCATATTTCTATGCAGCTGTGAGGACAGAAACCCATCTCAGACACAGGTAATTGTAGCATTTTCTTGAAATTTTACCTTTCAGCTAATCCCCCTTTAGTGAGGCTTGAAATGATTATAGGATCAAACGGCTCTTCAGTTCCTGAAATTGTGATGCCAAGGGGCCCCCCATAGCGCTTAAGCTCCACAGTGTAAATAATTGCTCCGGAACTTTCTTGCTCATCTGCAATAAATGCCAGAGAGTCATAATTGGTTTCTTTGGAAAAAGCAAAGTAAGACAACACACGTATTCATACATAAAATAAGAAACTCAAAACATCATCGTTAAAGCATTATGTCTCAGGAAATAATTATTTGGGGAAGTAGAATCTCCTTAGGATATCACATGCTAATACAGGGATGTGGTTACAATTAGTGTCAGGGAAGGGGTGCACTGCCAAATGACCTCTGTTTTAAATTAGTGAGTGACTCACCTACCTGGCACTGCAGACCCTTTGGACTGTGTCCATACTTAGTACAGTGCTTGCCCGGCACTTGTGTAGGATAAATACCTATGGCATGAGCACATGGCTGAGGAAGCAATGAGGGAGCAGAGAGTCATGCAGTGACAAAGAGATCTGGTCAGGCCATTCTATTTCCGGGCCTTTACAAGCAAGCTAACTTTCAATATAGAGAAGATTTTACTCAGGGTTGGAGCAAACTTGAACATATACGTGGCTAAGTGGGGCTTAGAGAAGTTGGCTTAGAAATCCAGAATCTCTTACACATCATTCCACTGATTGTATCTTAAAACGTCAACCCTATTGATAAATTCGCAGGCATTAAAGTAGTGATTTGAATGGTTCTCTCTCCTCTGTTCTAGAGATGAAGAGCCATGCAAATCATGTTTCAGAAGCATGTGCCAGGCTGCCATACTGTCATGAACTACTTTTCACTATTTAACATTAGTATGAAGGAAACCATCTGTTGATGCAGTCTGCCTATAGCACTGGCCTGCAAGACGTCATGGGACACCTTCAATGTCACTGGGTGTTTTGACTGCATCAGGATTACAAATATGCAGTCTCAGATTTCAAAGTGTTTTTATTTGCTTATGACATGCTTAAAGTTCTTGAGCATTTCTCGTTTTATTCCTTGAGCCTGGGAGCTGTGAATGGGTAAGGAAGGAGCTGTTTCATTTCTGTACCTAAGGATACAATGAAATGGTCCAGTAGCTACTTTAACAGAGTCAGCTTTTACAGTCTGGACTGTATCAGAGTTAAGCATTACCACAGTCACATTTCTGCAATGAGCAGCTGTTCATTTAGGACATGAAACCCTGAAATAAGGAGGCACAGAAAACCTTGAATTAACAATTCAATTATCTTTGCATACAATGAACAATTACAATGAGCATAAAATAAAAGGTCTATTAAGAGTAGCGTAGGAAGTGATATGTTCTCTCCTGCCAGTGTTTACTTCATTCCTGCCATAGATGGGGACTTCTGGAATGTACCCATCCCCTCTACTTCCTTGGGACTCTACTCCTAATAAGCTCCATGCATAGAGAATTAAAGGCCATCTACCATACACTGCAATGCTTAGATCAACCTCTTATGATATAAAAATATTCAGTATTACACTCCAATTTATATTGGAAGACAAGAAGCCTCCACATCCAGCCTCAATAGCTGTTTGATGGTTCACGAACCACTTGCAGGCTTCTACCTGAGTGGTGGCCAACAAGGTGGTGATCATAGCTAAGGAGCTGCCGAGGGAAGCAGGAGGCTACAGTGCTGTACAGAGTCTAAATTTTTTTGACACTATGATATATCATCATCCTTCAGAGCTGGCTTTGACATAAATAAAGTATTAATGGATAGATTACAGGTACTTTGTAGGCTGTGTTACCAACTATATTCTGGATAGAATTCGAGGTGCATCATTTGACTAGTAGACCTTGGCATAACTGAATATTAGTCACCCTCAGACAATCTACTCGTCCTTCAGTGTGGGTGTTTATGTCAGTGGAAAGACTCTGACCCTTTACTATTGTCCCATACAGGGCGAGCCAGAACACCACTTTGTCAATGGGCACCAAGCATTCTGGATTTGGCCACCAGTGCTTTATGGGAGTTGTGGGAAATGACAGAGGTCTAGTACCAGAACCGATGAACCCGTGGGAAGTTTCAGTTAAAACTTCAGTCCACTAGTCTATAGGAAGTGGGGTTTGGGTGCAGTCCCACTCACTGGGAGAAGGCGGAGAAACTGGTTGGAGGTCACTCATTCTTTAGGCAACCCACAGTGAGTGCCCTGGGTAGTTTCTGTTTTGTTTTGTTTTTAACAGTTTTGCAACTCACATGACAAAAAGTAACACCAGAAATGGAATGAATGGGTTTAAAACAGGCCACTTTATGTAGGCACATTTTAAATTAGGCAGCTGAGGCCTCACAATAACAAGTCATCAATTCTTAAGGCAGTCAATGAGTTTAAATAGTGATGGGGATCACAGTTAAAAAAATGGCAGTATTTTAGTGAGGAAGGACACATTCCTGTTATCTATCATGTTGGGATGGAAAGAAGTGAGGCTAGATTTAGATTGTGACAGAAATAGAAGCTGATTTCTGAATTCTTCATTAAATAAATTGTCAGAAAGAAAAATCAGAAAGGAGAGACATTACAACCAAAAACAATGAGTAAATCTTTTTGTACCCAAATTAAAACTGTTTTTAAAAAAATCAATTTGTCAGTCTATCTGTCTATCTATCTATCTATCTACCATCTATCAATTTATCTATCTCTATCTACCTACCTAGGTACCTAATGATACACACACACACACACACACACACATACACACAAACATGTATGTGTAAGAAAATCAAGGAAATGGCACACTGAATATTGGATGATGTTAGGAATTATTGCTAATATTTTAAACTGTGATGATATGGAATTACATCTTTTAGAAATCCTTTAAAAGAGCATCATTTATAGATACATTAATAATATTTACAAGATGGGATGACAGGTGTCTAGAATTTGCCCAATATAATTCAGTGTGTTGGTGGGGTGGGGAAATTAAGATGAGAGTGGAGCTGTATAGCAAGATTGATCCTAAGTTAATAACTGTTGATGCTAGCTGGTGTATGATGGTTCATTGCACCATTTTTCTCCATTTAAAAAATATATTTGAAGTTTTCATAATAAAATTGTTTTTTATTTATTTAAAAATTTTTATATGTTTATTTTTTAGAGAGAGAGAGACAGAGTGCTAGCTGGGGAGACACAGAGAGAGACAGGGAGACACAGAATCTGAAACAGGCTCCAGGCTCTGAGCTGTCAGCACAGAGCCCGACATGGGGCCGTAACTCACAAACCGTGAGATCGTGACCTGAATTGAAGTTGGACGCTTAACTAACTGAGCCACCCAGGAGCCCCTAAAATTTTTTTATGAGAAAATATTGGGGTGCCTGGCTGGCTCAGTTGGAGGAGCATCCAACTCTTGATCTCAGGGTCTTGAGGTCCAGCCGTATGTCAGGTATAGAGATTACTTAAACAAACAAACAAACAAAAAAGATGTTAATTCCCTTAGAAAATGTTCTTGGATTCCTTGTGTAAACGATTATTTAATTAGTCTGGCTTCCTTACTTTCATAGATGGTGGTGGCTGCCTGTACGCAGTCTCATCCAGACCCTTAGGAGCCATCTGTCCACCAGGCTATGTTCCCAGAACTTCCCACCGCCACTCGCTCTAGAAGAGGCCCCCACCTTGGCTATGCCGTGTTTTTCACAGCAATGGTTTCGTCCTAAATTATTTCCCTAGGTGGGCTCCAGCCTTTGCCCCTCCCTCACACCTATTTTCACAGGCGCTGCCAATACACAATTCCTTTTCTTTCCTTCCCAGAATATTTTTAAGGCATAAATCTGAATATGTTACTGTCTTACTTGAAGGTTTTCTGTAGTTCCCCAATTCTTTTGAGAATAAAATACAACATCTTTGTTTGAGCTGAGCTGGACCCTTCTCGTCCCCCGAGGGCCCTGCCCCCACTCCCACTGCGGTCCCATCTCCTAACTTCTCTCCTCACTGAACCACCCATAGTTCCTTAAAGTGTAGTTAGAAAAGTGCTTTTCTAACATCGTTACCCTTGCATGTATTACTCCGTATGGACAAATGCCTTTCTTTCTCCGGAGAATTTCTAATCTTACTTTGAGACTTGGCTCACAGGTCTTGTCTTTCAGGAAGACTTCCTGGTTACCAGGCGGGGGCCAGCAGCTTTTCCAGGAGATCTCATAGCTCCTGCGTATTCTTCCAGTGTTCTCAACTTCTCTTAATTCTTGTTCCCCTCGTCAAGGAGAAACATTAAATTAAATTTAAATTCTCCATGACAAGAGAAATTAAATATAAAGGAATGGATTCAGTCAGGTAGGGTTGAGCTTTGAAGGTCCACAAACCATTGTAATGTAATGTCTATGATTCTTTACTCCCTGAGAACCACTATTTGCCCCCATCAAGAATGCATGTTCTAGTATATACTTTTCACTCTGTGTTTGAATGATTTCTCTACTTGTCTCCACCACTCGAATAGGATCACCTTGAAAGCAGACGTTTTGTCTTCATATCCCCAGAACAATGTCTGGCACCCAGGGGACTTTGGTAAATGGCTGGACAAATGAGCGAGGGGACGAGTGGATGTTGTTAGCTTGAGTTACAGTTCCAAGGGACAAGGTCTGTAAGAGAGCTTTGTGAGTCACTGTCCCTGCTTCTCTGAGGTATAGTTTTCTTCCGCAAGGTGATGTAAACCCAATTATGGCTCACTCAGAGAGTGACAGTAAGACCCGGGTTGCCACCACGGGGACAGGCAAACCTAGAGCATCCTCCCTCTATCGTGCTGACAGTGTCTGAGTCAGCTACAGGCTGCACTTCCCACTCCATCTGCCTTCTCGGGCTTCAGCCCAACTGGCAGTTGTGAGGTCCTACGGCTTAGGAGGGTGATAACTGCCATTTATGCTCAGACCATTTTGGAGGTGGAAGCATTCCAACCCCCTCTCCCCTTGAGGCTGCTCCAGCTTAGAAAGGAGCAACTGGAGTGTTTAGCCAGAACAAAAACTTTCTGAGAAGGAAAAATGCAGGATCGCCAGTAAGTTTCAAAGTGAGCCCAAACAGATGTTAATGATATTATAAGAAGCTTTTATATCGCAACAGAAGGTTTACAACTATTAGCGAAAGACATGAAAGGGGGCCAGCCTACTTGTTTGTTCTGCTCAGCTCTAGTTAAGGAAATTAATGGGACCACAGAACAGATGCAAAATTGCAGCATTACTTATCTACAATGTTATTTTAGGGCTTCTTGAGTGTTGCCTGTTTAACCAAATGAACATGATCTGGCTCGAATCCATAATGGCAGCTGCTTCTGTGACCAAACAGGGGGTCTGGATTTGGGAGAGAGCCTTTGGAATGCATAACTGTACAGGTCAATCAAAGTTCACTTCAACTAAAAGCGATGGAATGCATTTTACGGAGTATGGCTACGTTTCTTGGAGAATAGGCCTGAGAAAATAAACCCTTATCAAAATAGTGTACCAACGGAGTTCAAGGAGTTGTTGAGTGTCAGAGAGGAGAATTGGAATATCTTTATATTAGTGATTATTCTTATACATATACATGTATATATATGTATATGTGTATATAGATATATAGATATAGATATATAGATATAAAATAAGTCTCCACATTATGCTGCTTTGTGACAGTGCTTCTCAAACTGTAGTCTTAGGACTAGGAACTTCAGCTTTATCTAAGAACTTGTTGGAAATACACATTCTTGGGGGCACCTGGGTGGCTCAGTTGGTTAAGCGTCCAACTTTAGCTCAGAGTTCACGGTTCATGGGTCCAAGCCCCACATCGGGATCTGTTGCCGACAGCTCAGAGCCTGGAGCCTGCTTTGGATTCTGTGTCTCCCTTTCTCTCTGCCCCTCCCCTGCTCATGCTCTATTTCTGTCTCAAAAATAAATAAATATTAAAAAAAAAAAAGGAAATACACATCCTCTTCACCTCAGACCTATAGGAATCCCAAAGTCAAAGGGAGGAACCCAGCCATCTGAGTTTTAATAAGCCTTCTAGGTGATTCTGACTAGAGTTTGAGAACCATTACTCTGAGGGGTGCCTGGGTGGCTTAGTCTCTTGGGCATCTGACTTCAGCTCGGGTCATAAATTCAAGCCCCACATCGTGCTCTCTGCCGTTAGCCTGTAAGCACAGAGCCCACTTTGGATCCCCTGTTCTGTCCCTGCCTGGCTTGCACTTCCTCCAAAATAAATAAATGTTTTAAAAACCCCATTAGTCTGAGATCAAGCATGAAGAAAGGGAAGACACCCCCCCACCCCACCCTTTTTAAAAATCTATTGTAGGTTCTTTTATGGAACCAGCTTTTTGCCAAAACCACCCCTACCACCGCTCCCAGCACAGCTAGGATCCTTCTTGCTTGCTTGTAATGGGGCCTTTCTTCTACTTCAGTCGAGATTCGAGGGGAAGAAAAGCTGGGAGAAATCACTGGAAAAAAATATGAAAGTTCAAACCTCTGAAGGGCAGATTTCACTGGTACTAAGGCTATCTGTGCACAAGGCTCTATTTGGAAATGTGTAAAGGTAATTTGGTTTGGATAGGACAAATTGTAGCCTGGAAATGTTTCTCTACACAAATTAGAGCCCATGGAGGTAAAATACTGCATTTATGGTCTCTAAAAACATGCTCTATATTAGAGAAGAGGTGCTCTAGATCAAGAGAGAAATCGCTAACAGCTATATATTTGATTGGCACAAAGGCAGTAATACAAAGCAGACAGGCCCTTAGGAATTATTTGCACACTGCATTTGGAAGGCTCTCTCTATTTCTTCCTAAAAGCAAATTCTCAACTGTTTTGCTTTAGGGCTGCCTCTCAGCTACTGCTCTCCCCCTCTTCATTTACATTGGATCTAGATGAAATCAAAGAAAGACAATAGATTTTATTTCAAGAGGGTTATTTGCATTTTGGGGACCTAGGGATTGGGTGACAGCCCTTGTTTTGGAGCCTTGGACGCAGGCAAGAGCCATCTGGCTCGATTTGGCTTCCCCCACTGCAGTAATGAAAGATGATAAATGCAAAAGCTCCTGAAGGCAGAATGGTCACTGAATATTGCGGGGCGGGAGGCAAGCCCTACAATTCCAAGTCTTCCAAAAGATTTGGACATCGTAAAATAAAGCTAAGATTAATGTAAAAACATTCTACTGCTGGCAGTTGGTAGTTAGGATTTACTGGGCCTTACTAGGCGCCGCACATCATTGCTGCGTGCTTACATGTATGGTCTCCTCTGATCCTTGAAACAGCCATGTGAAGTAGGCATTAAATGGACATTTATAGATGAAGAAACGGATGCTCAGAGAATTTAATTTTCCCATTTCCCAGCTTATCAGTTGTGAAGCTAGCCTAGAGTTCTTAGTCATTTTAATCTCTTGCTCCCTGAGGCTGGACTGGAAACAGCTGATTCAAGACTCCTGAATGCCCCATTCTTCACTAAACAATTGCAACCCGTCCTCACTGACCAAATACTATGGCCTCACTCCCCTGCTTTAAGTCTTTAAAAAAATTTTTTTTAATGTTTTATTTATTTCTAGGAGAGAGAGAGAGAGAGGCAGCGTGAGCAGGGGAGGGTCAGAGAGAGAGGGAGTCACAGACTGAAACAGGCTCCAGGCTCTGAGCGGGCAGTCAGCACAGAGCCCGATGTGGGGCTCGAACCCATGAACCACGAGATCATGACCTAAGCAAAAGTCTGACACTTAACCGACTAAGCCACCCAGGTGCCCCTCCCCTGCTTTAAGTCTTTTAATGGCCTCCATGGCTTCTAGAGTTAAGTTTGAATTTCTTAACATGGGTTCGGATCGTAATGGTCTGGCTTCAGTATATCTTTCTACTCATCTACTACTGAGTCTGTATACATAATTTGTGCTTCAGCTACATCTGCTAGTAGGATTCTGACCCCCTCCTTTGGCTCATTGTCTTCTGGTTAATTCTAATAACACTTCCCAAACACTTTCAGGACCAAAGCTGTTAGAAACATTTCCTCGAGCTCCTCAGGCTCAAATGGGTGCCTCCATATTCTCTTAACATTTTGTGCTTTCACGTAGAACATTCATCATATTGTTAATTATTTATTTTCTTCTGTATCTCCTATAAGGTGGTGACTGATTTGGGGGCAGGGACTGTGTCTTTTTTAATCTAAGAACTGGCTGACCCTAACACCTCATAGACACCAAATAAATGCTGATGGCATGACTGAGTGAAACACAAAGACTTTAACAATTTTGAAAATAGTTCTATCATCTCCTTGGGTACGGTACAAGGTAGGGCAATGAAATTAGTGTAACTGGAAGATGTGCTCACATCTTTAATAGCTCAATAGCTATTAAACCCAATTGCAGTATTGCTAGTGTAGGAAAAGAAGTTCTATCACATATGGTTATAAACTTTCTGTAACTGATGAGAGCAGCAAGGATTGAGAGGGGCAGATAGTTAAGGAAAGAAGTGGAAGGCTCCCAGAGTACAGAAAGTCTAATATTAATATGAACATTTTAGGGAGTGAAGACTATATACTGAATATTACCATTTTAAAATATTGAGAAGACCAAGGATGGTAACGATTCAAATCACCAGTTTAATTTCAGATAAAGCGCAGTATCAAACTTCCAAAATCAGTGACTTGTAATGATTAATTCCGACTTTCCATTCATTTAAATCTTGCAGAATGATAAGAACAAAGGTGGAGAAAGGCATTTTAGGATGTGATAGTAATAAAGATAGTCCCCATGTATTGAATACCAACTGTGCCAGGAAATATTTCTATTACTAAGTTACAACTGTTCCCTAAGGTGGGTATTACTGTGTCTACATTACTAGAAATACAGCTGAATCTCTGGTTAAGTAGCTGGTACAAACTCACATAGCTCAAATGTGGCAGAGCTGGACTTTAAACTCAGGCCTGATCTTAAAGCATGTGCTCTTTATGACCACATAGTCTGCCTTGAACTAACTCATTTTGAATAATTTCCTCCCCCACTCCTTGCTCTGTTCTGAATAAAAGAGTAGTCAGTTACTCAAATTACACAGTACTTACATCCTCATGTTGGAAGAGGATATAGGAACACTTAAATTCTTCCAAATCAATGAACAGATGGTAATTTTTCAAATAGTGGTCTGGTATAAAAACATGTCTGAATGAGTATATACTTTCATATACCAATTTGAGAAAATCTGGTTTGGGTAGACACGTCTCTCACACCTATATTTACAGTCTTATTTTCTGTAGGTAGGTGCATGGTTTTCAATAGAAGGATTTAGAACTTTAGAAAGATTTAGAACTTTAAAAATAGGACCCCCTTGGGGCACCTGGGTGACTCAATCAGTTAAGCATCTGACTTCAGCTCAGGTCATGATCTCGCAGTTCACAAGTTGGAGCCCCATGTTGGGCTCTGTGCTGACAGCTCACAGCCTGGAGCCTGCTTCAGATTCTGTATTTCCCTTTCTCTCTGCCCCTTCCCTGCTTGTGCTCTGTCTCTCTCTCTCAAAAATAAATAAAAAATAAATAAAAATAGGACCTCCTAAAAATGAAAAAAACAAAACCCCACCTTAGTAAGCATGATAATTACCATAATACTAGGCATCGGGATTGTAGAGAGAAAGGTGAAAAGGAGGAAAGAGGAACTGAAGGAAAGAAGCAATTGAAAGTTAGATCTGGCTCTCCAAGTGCTAAGTTACTGTTTCTGGAACTCCTCCTGCCTGACATGTCTGCACAGCCCGGCTTTGGAACTGGGAACACGGCCAACTGTGAGCATTATACATATTCATCTCTGGCTTGGGTTTTTTACTCTGCAAGGAAGGTGGCTAAGATGTGCTTAGCTTGGCAAATCATGCAAAATGGGTTTCTCCTCAGAGCGTTGCCTCTTCACTAGCACACAGCCCAGACTGATGCTGGAGGCTTTATCCTTTTTTGCAATAAATCCCCCAAAGAAAGTGCAATTGAAGCATGCTTGTAAAGAGAAGAATGCAAATGTGGGTACAGAAAATCAGTTGCTTGAGAAATAATGAGTGGAAATTTTTAAATGTTGCTTATAAAACATATTTGAATACAACCATCCTTAACAACTCTGACGATCGATGCAACTACCAATTTGTTTTGGCTTTGTGTTTTTTTTTAATTTTTTTAATGTTTTTTAATTTATTTCTGAGAGAGAGAGACAGCATGAACAGGTGAGGGTCAGAGAAAGAGAGACACAGAATCTGAAGCAGGCTCCAGGCTCTGAGCTGTCAGCACAGAGCCTGTTGCGGGGCTTGAATCCACGAACTGTGAGATCATGACCTGAGCCAAAGTCGGATGCTTAACCGACTGAGCCACCCAAGCGCCCCAATTTGTTTTGGCTTTGAATAGCAATCAAAAACACAGGACCACAAACTCTAGATCTAGATGGCTTAATTATAGAAGATTCTAGAGCACTGACAATAACACATCTTTGGTTGGAACAAAGCTCTCTGACCACNGTCCATCCTTCAGGGACCCCTGGACCTGCCAGACCCGGCCTCCGACACACTCTCTCTTTAACCATTACTGGATTAAAATTGTGATTCTCCATCCTCTTTGTAAAATGTACCTTTCAATGCCATTGAATGCCCCAGAATAATAGGTCTTTGTGTCTAGTGCCTCTGTGCACCAATGTTCCTGCTAACAATGGAGTTGTAAGCTTAAAAATTTAGTCAACAAATTTGTTGTTGTTGTTAGTTTATTTTGTTTATTCCCAAGCTTGTTTATGTTAGTTTTACTAGTGTTTGTAACTATGTAATTTGATGAGTCTTACATAACCTATGAAACATGAGTATAGTGGTTCTATGAAAACAAAATCAAATTCTTTGGAAAGAATCAATAAGGGGGGTCATTAGGCAAAAATCCACTGTTGATTCTATAGAAGAAAAACTTGAAAATACTGGGCAAATACATATCTAAATGAAGTAAACATTCAGATTACTTTATATTCTTTAAATTTTCGCTATATTAAAACAAAAACAAAACTGGAAATCATAAACTGTATATTATATGTACTAGGAAAACAAACAAGTAAAAAGACTTGTAACTATGATCAGCAGAATGATATTCATAGCAAAGAAGTTGGCTTCACCCCTAAGGCTGGTAAAATTTTAAGTTTAATGTTTATGCTATCCATAGCGATCATTTTCTGTAATTTCCCACATTAGCGGCATCTTTCAATTATGTACTTTTTTTAATCAGCTTTAGGTTCTTATCATAATCAGATAAAAGACCTACTGCTGCTCAGATTGTGTTTGTTGGACCACAGTAGTATTACCAGGAAGGTTGTTAGAAATGCAGATTCTCAGGCCTCATCTGGGGGTAATGCCCAGGAACCGTGTTTTAACAAGTTCTTCTGGTGAATCTGAGGCCAATAAAGTTTGAGAAGCACTGCTCACTGTGTTCATGGAAACATTACCCAATGGATACAGCCCTTTTAGAAAACACCAGCCTACTTTCAATCCATGAGCATGGAACATTTTTCCAATTCTTTATGTCTTCAATTTCTTTCATAAGATTTCTATAGTGAAAGACAGATAGCATATGATTTCACTCATATGTGGAATTTGAGAAACTTAACACATGATCATAGGGAAAGGGAAGGAAAAATAAGATAAAAACAGAGAGGAAGGGAAACCATATGATACTTTTTTTTTTTTTAAGTCTCTACCTCATGGAATTTTTTTTTAACATTTTCTTTTTCTTTTTGAGAGACAGAGACAGGGCATGAGAGTGGAGGGGCAGAGAGAAACAGAGACACAGAATCCAAAGCAGGCTGCACGCTCTGAGCTGTCAGCACAGAGCCCAACATGGGGCTGAAACCCACGAACTGTGAGACCATGACCTGAATTGAAGTTGGATGTTTAACTGACTGAGTCACCTAGACACTCCCATAAGAGACTCTTAAATACAAAGAACAAACTGAGGGTTGTTGGGGGTGGGGATGGGGTAAGTTGGCGATGGGCAGTAAGGAGGGTGCTTGTTGCGATGACCACTGGGTATGACATGAAAGAGATGAATCACTGGGTTCTACTCTTGAAGCCAAGACTACACTATATGTTAACTAACTTGAGAATAAAAAAAGAGAACGGCATGATACAAAACTCATCGGGAATCATGAGAAGTTCCTTTCTATTCTTACTCAGCAGCTCTACTTCTAAAAAGATTTCCTAAGAAAATAATTCAAAAGAAGAAGAAGAGTTGGGTAAAGGTATCCATACATAAAGAGGTCTGTGACTGTACTATCTACAAGAGTAAAACAACTGGAAGCCATTGAAGTAGGAAGAGAAAAATGATAAATACATTACAGGCAGTAAATAAACAATGTAGATATTAAGTGCTTGAAAAGTGGTGCTTATGAAGGTATAACACACACTATGGCTCTAATTATGTAATACAAATATCAACTAGAAAATGACGAGTTCCATTGCATTAGGGTAGTGTTGGGTGATGCTTTAGTTTTCATTTTTAAACATTATTTTGATACAGTTGCAATAATGTTTCATAACGAAAATATCTTAATTGTATAATTTAAAAGCACCACTATTTAAAATTCATACTCCCCTCTAACACACAATTTAAAGACCCTTTTAACTATGTAAAACACTGCTGCAGTGTCACTAGCCAGCTGTTGTATGTAAAGCATCAAGACGTAATATCTTTTGTGACAGATGGGCAGTTAGAGAAATCAGTCTTAACTAAGAAGGCTATCAGTACCTGAATTATCTTCATCTTTGCGGATTTTGAGCTTCACCAGGTCTTCGCACTGCTGGAGGATCTGAACTGCATCTTCCATAGAACAATTGTCCAGCCGGATGTTATCTATCGCAAGTAATTTATCTCCCAGTTCCAGGGTGCCAGTCCTGTTAGTAAATGCACAGCAACACATGATTAATGAGCACTTCCTCCAGTCATTTAAGAGGCATTAAGAATAATGTAGCATTATGGCAGTCTTTAAAGGGAAAGGCGTTCTTCAGCTATTCTTAAATTGCATTTTATTAACAAATCCCTTTTTTCCAGTCTTATTTTGGATGGCTGCCATGACACCAAATTTCGGAGGATTAAAAACATTTTTTTTTAATGAACAAATCAGGAGACTATAGATGCTGGTGAGGATGTGGAGAAACGGGAACCCTCTTACGCTGTTGGTGAGAATGTAAACTGGTGCAGCGCCTCAGGAAAACAGTGTGGAGGTTCCTCAAAAAATTACCAATAGAACTCCCCTAGGACCCAGCAATAGCACTGCTAGGAATTTACCCAAGGGATGCAGGAATGCTGATGCATAGGGGCACATGTACCCCAATGTTCACAGCAGCACTTTCAACAACAGCCAAATCATGGAAAGAGCCTAAATGTCCATCAACTGATGAAAGGATCAAGGAGTTGTGGTTTATATATATTATGGAATACTACATGGCAATGAGAAAGAATGAAATCTGGCCATGTGTAGCAATGTGGATGGAACTCGGGGGTGTTATGTTAAGTGAAATAAGTCAGGCAGAGAAAGAGAGATACCATATGTTTTCACTCATATGTGGATCAGGAGAAACTTAACAGAAGACCATTGGGGAGGGGAAGGGGAAAAAATAGTTACGGAGAGGGAGGGAGGCAAACAGTAAGAGACTCTTAAATACTGTGAAAAAACTGAGGATTGATGGGGGCGTTGGGGGAGAGGGGAAACTGGGTAATGGGCATGGAGGAGGGTACTTGTTGGGATGAGCACTGGGTGTTATATGGAAACCAACCTGACAATAAACTATATTAAAAAAAACCCAAAAAACAAAAAAATAAACTGTTTTTCTCTGAAAACAACAAAAACAACAACAGTTTTTTAATGGTTTCTTCAATTAGTCCAGGACAACTGTACAAGCTTCACTCAGGAATTGTAAGTTTTCTAGGAAGGGGGGTGATGGGGAGGGTTCACAGACTCTGGGTGTCATCATGCTTCTCCACATTGGTGCTTCTCCTTTTCATCCTGGGCGGTTCCAGGTGCTAGCAGAGGGCTGAGAGACGGCGGGCTACACTTGGTGGACGTCTGAATATTGGTGTCCCTGCCCTTTCCACCCACACCGGGAAACCCACTGTGGCTGCAATAGGGAGAAAGGGTGAATTCGATGCCACCTATCCACAAGGTGGCCACTGAGAATCTCACACTGGTGGCGGACCTCTGCAGGTGTGTTGAAAATGTTTAAGGTCCATCACAAAATAAGAAAAATAATGCGAATGGATACGTGTTTGTGCATACATGTGTACACATACAGATTTGTAAGGAAGGTGATGTTTCGGGAAGAACTATTCTTCGTGCATTGTGTCTGTGCCAGAGACTGCTAATTGCTTTCCTGCACGTAATTTCCTCTCTTCTTGTGGGTCACTCCTTGAAGATGCGTGCTCCAGACTCCCTCGGCACCACTCTCACTCCTGTCATGGCTAGAAAACAGCAATAACCGGAGCAAGCGATGGCAGGGTTGCTCTCCTAGCCCCGCCCCGCCGTCTGCCTTTCAGTTGTCACACGAGTGACACACTGCAGTCTTGTTTGACCCAGTCTGTTTGTGAGTCTCCCTGTCATGGCATCTGAGCTGATACCGATATACCTAAACCCATACAATGTCCTTCTTGCTTTTTGAGCATTAGGGTATTACTTTACTGAAATGACTGTGATCATAGATGGGATTTTTTTTAAAGTCCTTAATTGGACAATAGAAAGTTAAGTCTTCCATCAGTATTCCCAAACATTTAAAAAATATTTTTGATCTGTGAAACTGAAAGCTTGAGACTCCCTGAGTTTAATGGTTTATGGACCAAATAGGACATTGTTCGAGGCTCAGCGATCTGGCTTGGCTGGGGAGGACATTCTGGCATCTAGCAAAGCTCCCCCACAGCTATTATTTCCATGTGGGGTGTTTCATAATTGGGACCACTTCCAGGCTTTTAGCTGAAAAATGAAGGACGGAAGATGATCAGTGAAGGAGAGCCTATGACAGATTCAGGAAGGACCTAACAAATATTTTCAGGTGATTATTGTCTATAGTGGGTACAGAAATAAATAAATAAGGCAGGGGAGCTACATAGTCATTGCATGAGCAATGTTGAATATGATCAATTAACAGCGGCTGTCTGGAAAATGATCCATTAGGAAGGTCTATCTTGAGTGTGGAAAGGGTCACTTCTACTTTTTAATTAAGGAAGCCTAACACCCAGCTGACTCAGTCATCAGAGCATGCAACTCTTGATCTTGGGGTCATGAGTTTGAGCCCCACATTGGGGATAGAGTTAACCTAAAAAAAAAAAAAAAAAAAGAAAGAAAGAAAGAAAAAAAAAGAAAGAAAGAAATGCCTTGGAATGAACCAGAAAATTCACCTTCCTTACCTGTGTGCCACACTGCCTTTCTTGATATCTGATATGACAAGAGGATCTCCTGGTTTTCGGCTAGATGGTGCTGTAATAAAGAATTTAGAATAGTCACATCTTTATATCCATGATTCACCCACACCATACGTTACCAGTTTTTAGCAATGGTTAATGCAGGTACATTTTGTAAGCAAAGCAAAGATGCTTAGCAAATGGGCTAGAAAATGGGCATATTACATCCCCTTGATATAAAGATATTTGTGTGAAAGTATTTATAAACTTAAAAACAAAAGCAAAGTCATTTTAAATTTTCAATTGCAGGAAGCAATTGCAGAGCTGCCCATCAAGTTTAAATCTAGTTCAGCCTGTGATTCCCAAGAGAAAGGTGAAAGGTCAACACCCCGATTGGAGAGTATTAAACACAGCTGGGGGCTCCCCTTAAGGGTTGTCACATGTGCTCCCTTCTCCCACTTTTTATGGGACTGTGCCCTATTACGCAAGTGGATGGGGCTGGAAAGTGGATGAGATTCACTGATTTAAAGTTCTTGGGGCGCCTGGGTGGCTTAGTCGGTTAAGCGTCCGACTTTCGCTTAGGTCATGATCTCGCGGTTCGTGGGTTCGAGCCCCGCATCGGGCTCTGTGCTGACTGCCAGCTCAGAGCCTGAAGCCTGTTTCAGTCTGTGACTCCCTCTCTCTCTGACCCTTCCTGCTCACGCTGTCTCTCTCTCTCTCTCTCTCCTAGAAATAAATAAAACATTAAAAAAAAATTTTAAAGTCCTTTTTTTTTTTTTCAGAAGGAAATCTTTTGCTTTCTTCAGAGAGTAAATCTTAACATTTTGCTCATACATTCATACCTAGAATGCTGTGAAATGGTCTGAAATGTGACTATTTTATTTTATTGACAGTAGTAAATATTTGGTGTGATGTAATTATATTTTTTTACATATGCATAGTCTACATATGTGCATGTAACTTAAAATTTTTTTTAATGTTTATTTTTGAAGGAGAGAGAGAGATAGAATGTGAGTGGCAGAGGGGCAGAGAGAGAGGGAGACACAGAATCCGAAATGGGCTCCAGGCTCTGAGCTGTCAACACAGAGCCTGATGCAGGGCTCGAACTCAAGGACCATGCGATCATGACCTGAGCTGAAGTCAGATGCTTAACTAACTAAGCCACCCAGGTACCCCAGTGTGCATGTAACTTTTATTGAGTTTACAGATTATCCTGTTATCCTGCACACTGGTCAGTTTGGGCTTTATAACTTCTATGAGGGATGTTTTCATTTGATGAGAATGAAAAGCAATTGGTATTAAGTCTACCCTGGAATCAATCCTGAAAATGAACTATAGCTCATATAAGTACAAAAATATCATCTTGATCTAGAAGGTTTACATTTAACTTAGGAGTCTGATAATTACAATAACCCCATACTGACATTTATAAAAAATAAAAAATTTGCCTACGAGAGGAGATGTTTTACCAGTTTGAAGTCTGTAGTGATTTCCTTTTAAGGATCATTAAAAGGCCTCTAAAGTAAGATTTTATTATAAACAGGCTGATCACCCTATAATAATCATAGAACCATATCATATCCCATAACCCCATCTGAATCCCAGGAAAATGTTTATGTTCAGGAACAGATGGTTTAATATCTCAACACAACATTGAAAAAAAAAAGCAAACACATGATACTAATACCTTACCCGCTGTCTAAATTAGTCCATAGTAAATGTTAATGGGACTTCATTCAATCATTATTCTTAGCTTCTAGCAAAGTATGCAAAACATTCTATTCACTATAATTAATTCATAATTTAAACCTCCATTCAATGATCTGATATAATTCCTCTAGAGAAATATAAACATTTAGCATTTCTACACATGTCACATTTCACAACTGCAAACTGTTTTGAGCATAGGGCACAAAAACAAAAAACTTTGTTATTACCAGAAAATACAACTTTTCTAGCATCTGCCAATGAATTTACACTGTATTTTGCCAAGCTGTAGTAACCATCGCAGAGCATTCAATGTTTCCCTTGGTTTTTAGTAAAATCTATGTTCCACTGAAATGGTCTGAAATGAAACAATAGTGGAGGCAAGAAACTACATCAAACCCATCTTTGTCATCTTTGCAGCAGAGGAAAATAGCACTGGGGCCTCTTGGACAAACCCGCACAGCTTTGCAGAGAGGTTTTAAAGTCATTATGGTATATAGACACACATGGTGGCCATTCTCACATTTACTAGATTCTTCTCTTTTTCTTTTAACTAAGACCATAGCTGAGGCTTGAAAAGTTTATCTGGGTAGATGTCCATTGGTGTGATAAAGTTGAGCCCAGAAGTGGGTCCAGATCCATAGGAGGTCCTGTCACTGTCACTATCATGCCTACCGGGCATATTAAATGAATGTGGCTGTGGGGGCTCAGTCATTGTTTGCGTTACCCTAGTATAGCAAAACCTTGGATTGTGAGTAACTTGTTCTGCGAGTGTTCTGCAAGACGAGCAAACATTTGTAATAAATTTTAACTTGATCAACAGGCGATGTCTTGCAACTCGAGTAGTACGTGACACCAGATGTCACATGATCACAAGTAAGCCAATGGTTCTTCCCTCTCTCTCTCTCTCTCTCTCTCTCTCACTGCAAGATTGTGGGTGATCACCTCTCATGCTTGGATGCTTGGTCTTAGGCCACGATGTTCGGCAGAAATCAGTGATTTTTCAGAATGTTGGAAGGTGTCCACTGGCACTAGTGTATTTTTTGTCATTTCAAAGCACCTATGGACAGTCCTTTGCTTTTCCATACAAGAGAAAGCTTAGGAATGCTTTGCTTCATTCTAGGTCATTGGATAGGTTCCTTGTTAAGGTTACATGAAAAGAAAAAGATCTCATTGAGCCAACAGACAGCAGTGATTCTGCTAGTGACAGTGAAAGTCATCCTACACAATAACCCTCCTTTCTCTTGTCTCCCCTCACACCAGCCATGAAGGTTTTCAAAGGTAAGTACAGGTTAATTTGCTTATTTTCCTTCATATTTTGTATTTTCTTTATATTTTGTATTATATTACAGTATTGTAGTCATTTTTATATGAATATTTTTGGGTTGTGGAATGAATCATTTGAGTTTCCATTATTTCTTATGGGAAAATTTGCTTTGCCAAACAAGTGCTTTGGGTAACAAGCATGCTTCCAGAATGAATTATGCTCACAAACCAAGGTTTTACTGTACCATGTTTTGATTCTCTACTATCTATGAAGAAGTCACATACCAAGTGTGTTTTTCTTGACTTGTAATGCTTTAAAAAGGTAGATTAGTTGCCAACATTTAAAAATTAGTAGATTTCATGTATAACTTCTTTTAAAAAATTAGAAAGGCAGGGCCCCTGGCTGGCTCAGTCAGAAGAGAATGTGACTCTTGATCTCAGGGTCAAGAGTTTGAGCCGCATGTTGGATGTAAGAGATTACTTAAACAAATATTTTTTAAAAATTTAAAAAATTAGAGATGCAATATGGTATAATGATTAAGAGCCAAGACTTGGCAGCCTGCTGCTTGGGTTCAAATCCAGACTCTACCACTTAATTAGCCATGTGCACTTGAGCACATAGTCTTTAGGCACCTTAGTATTCTCATCTCCAAATGGTGATGAGGAATCATAATAGTGCTTACCTAGAGTTTTTTTCTGGTAAGGATTGAGTTTTTACATTAAAGTGACTGGACCAGTGAACGAGCAATGTGCCACCTAAGTGTTTACTGTAATGATTATCTAGCAACATTGGACCCATTCCAACTAAACCCTTTGGATGGAGCCTTCATTTTCCCATTTGCCACTGTCCTCACTTGGAAGAGTCTCATTCACCAGCTTGCCTCACCCGAGGGCTTCTGAATTTGTAACCCTTTGAATGAGAATCCGCTAGCACTCAGTGCTTCAAATTTGATTGGAGGTCTCCACAGAATCATTTGTTTAAAACATATTTATTGAACACCAACTATAAGTTAGACAGCTCTGCTCTGGCCACTGGCCATGAAACTCCAGAGAAGTTGGATAGAAAGGAGAGGCAGGGCCAGTTAAATCTATTTTAGGCATGAAGCTATTAGGCATGAAGCTCTCCTTTCTGCAAAGTGATTCCAGCTGGGAAGGCCACACAAGCACATCATATGGCAGGAAGGTTACACTAAATGGGTCAGGGGTGTGGGCCTAGCAAAGAAGGCTAACACATGGCTATTAAAGTTCTAAAAAGCCCCCAAATGCTTGAAATCTCATTATAAATGGTCAAATGTACAGAACTGAAAGCCTGACAAAAGAGAAAGAGCAACGACACAAAATCCCGTGTTCTATGAAATACATGAAATTTAAAATACTGCCTTGACCTTACTCACAGTTCATAAAATAATTTTAATTCAAACTCTTCTATCTCCATTCGTTGTTTTTGTTACCAGAGCTAGGTTTTTGAGTCACCTATAAGTTTTTCCAAAACTCATTGCTGTCCCATCTTTTACAGCTGTTTTGCAAGCCGACAAGAGGAGGTCCCTAGAAATTTTATCCTAAGTCACAAGTACCTGTGAGTGTAACATCACGATGATCAATATTTTCATTCTGCCCATACACGTACATTCTTGATCCTCATGAGGAAACTACCTACTCCCTTGCTTTTTAAATTTTGCTTTTCTATGTTTTATGTTTTATTTTATATCAAAATTATACATGCATACAATGTGAAGGGTCAGATTTCTGCAGGGGCAGCCCTTTAATTCCTACTTCCCCAGGTGCAACTTTTGGCTATTGCTCTACTGGTGAATAACATACAGCTGTTACAAGTCATCACTTTTCAGTGCTAGTTATTTACCTTATATTATGAAAGATGAGGAGTTCATTCTCTCCCTCTCTAGACCAACACCACACTGACGTATGTTTCTTGTCCTGTGGACTCCCCCCATTCTTCCAACATGGATTTGTCTTAATTTTTTATAAGATCTGTATTTGGTATCTGTCTTACACTATGTAAACGGTATTCACACACAAGTCATGTAGCATACCATGCTTTTCCATAGGACATATTTTCTCTGTAGTTGTCTGTTGTCTTTAAAAAAATTTTTTTTAGTGTTTATTTTTTGAGAGAGAGAGAGTGTGTGTGTGAGTGGGGAAGGGGCAGAGAGAGAGGGAGTCACAGAATCTGAAGCAAGCTCCAGGCTCCAAGCTGTCAGCACAGAGCCCAACATGGGGCTGGAACTCACAAGCTGTGAGATCATGACCTGAGCTGAAGTAGGATGCTTAACTGATGAGCCACGCAGGCACCCCATTGTTTGCTTAGGTTTCTTGTGTTTATCATGAATTCAACTCCTCAGATTTCCAAGATTACATAAAGTTCCTCTTAATATGTAAAACCAGGGGCGCCTGGGTGGCTCAGGTGGTTAAGTGTCTGACTTTGGCTCAGGTCATGATCTCACTGTTCATGAATTTGAGCCCTGAGTCAGGCTCTGTGCTGATAGCTCAGAGCCTGAAGCCTGCTTTGGATTCTATGTCTCCCTCTCTCTGGCCTTCCCCTACTCATGCTCTGTCTCTCTTTCTCTCTCAAAAATAAACATCAAAATATTTTACTTATTTATTAATGTTTTTTATTTATTTCTGAGAGAGAGACAGAGAGAGACAGAGACAGTGTGAGCAGGGAAGGGTCAGAGAGAGAAGGAAGACACAGAATCTGAAGCAGGCTCCAAGTTGTCAGCACAGAGCCCAATGCAGGGATCGAACCCACAAACCGTGAGATCACGACCTGAGCCAAAGTCAGATGCTTAACTGACTGAGCCACCTAGGCGCCCCAAAATGTTTTTTTAAAGTAAAAAGAAAATAAAATCAGATGAGGGATCCTAGCAAAGGTTCACAACCTGTCCGGGCTGTTTGTGTTCTAGGGTTGCTACACAGATCTTGGGAAATTCCTTCCCACAGACCCTGGGGACCCAGATAGATGTTCTCTTGACTTTTGTTACACTAATTACACATGGAGGCCATTAGACTGAGGTGGCTCTAATGCTGTGCTGGCCGACAGAAGCAAACCAAAATCTCAGCCTGTCAATGTCTCAAGGTTACAAAATCAAATGCTAAGGAAAACCAATCACAAACAGCCAACTAGGCTTTTGGCTACATCCAACCAATAAACTCCTTTCTCTGTGTCCACACGTCCTTTACATGTCCTCCCCCAGTCTCCTGTGGGTAGAGCGCTCCTAACCACTTCCAGGTTGGCACTCCCCAACTTGAATCTATTTTTGCTCAAATAAACGCTTAGAATTTTTAATATGCCTTAGTTTTTTTCTTAACACTAATAACATTGATAAACTAATAGAAGTTTACTTCTCTTTCATTCTGTAATGGCTATTGTTTGGATTTTGTGTCATTTGGACTCAGCTTGAATAATTTTTCTCTATCCTCAATTCCTCATTTATTTGTTGTTTTGTTCTAATTTCTGGAATTTTCCCTCAGCTTCACTTTCCAATATTTTAATTTCTGCCATATTATGCTCCAAGAGCTCTTTGTCCCCCTCAGTATGTTATAATAGTAGTTGTTTCCTGCCTCCCATCTATACAGCATCTTAGCTTCTCACTAATGTTAATGAAAGCTTTTTCCTTTTTAAAGTTTTCTCCTTTCTGAATGTGCTGCTTCTGTTTTTCTTCTTTGTTTCTGGTGATAGTCTTGCCTATTAGATTCTTTCCTCAGGGGTCTGCTTTTCTTAGCTGTGTGTTCTCATTAAGGAGTGCACCCCTAAAACGCTTTTGGAAAGCTAGGTGCACATGTGGAGTTTGTGGCCGATGGTCTTCCCTGGATAGTTCAGGCCAGGCTGTTTCTTTGGGTCAGATGGCTCTGCTTCCTTCTCCTGCTTTGAGGGTATAAAACTGGCCTCTTTGAGCTTACAGAGGGGAAGAAGGCTAGCGGTGTTCACATTCAGTATATACACTTTCCCCTCATCCTGTTTTAGGGCCGTGCTGCTGCACTCAGCTGTGCTCTCCTGGCCCAGAGTCCCTCCCTCTCAGGCTTTCCAGAAAATGAACCAGGTTCTGGCTACACGGTCTGGGGGAAGGCCTCTAAGGCACTACTTCATAGACTTTTGGCCATTCCTCCTATCTCCCCTTTACCATCACTCTCACTTCTCGAAGTTCCTGATTCCACTAATTCCTGGTTTTGTTGAGAGTTTAGAATGCAAGCTGGGTTCCCTGTTAGCTTTCCCGCCTGCTTCTATAAATTCATCTTGCTCCACCTTCTCTGCCACTTCCAAATTTGGTTGGTCTTGGGGCACCTGGGTGGCTCAGTCAGTTGGGTATCTGACTTTGGCTCAGGTCATGATGTCATAGCTTGTGAGTTCAAGCCCCGCATTGGGCTCTGTGTTGACAGCTCAGAGCCTGTAGCCTCCTTCGGATTCTGTGTCTCCGACCCTCGCTGCGTCTCCCTCTCTCTCTCTCTCTCTCAAAAATAAACATTAAAAAGTATATTTTAAAAACCCGAAAAAACAAATTTGGTTGCTGTTAACTATTTTCCTTTCCTTCTCCATTTGGGTTTGTGCCTTTTGAAAAATCTTATACCGTCATTTAAAAACAATATGGGGTGGGAATAGAGCTAAATGCCAGTGTTGAAGCTATCATCTTTTGACCTCTGAAGACTTAAACCCACTAGTCATCCTTCACTATCAGAACTGATTCTTAAAGTGAACATGTATTCTTTGCTTCTCAATAGTTGTCAGAAGAGGTAGAAAATGACGCTATCTTTTGTTTAAAAAAATTTGTCCATATTAGAAGGCAGGTAAAATCTTCTGAATTTTGGAACTAATTAAATATAAATCAACAAAGTATTCCAAGAACATTCTATAATAACCAGCTATTCATATCTTACTCTGCTAGTCAAGGTACTTTGCTCAAAGGGACTGATAAAGTATCCAAACTACACTGGACACGGACACACACACACACACACACACACACACACTCATTCAGTTTTACTTTACTTGCAACCGTATATATGATCTGGCAAGTAAAACAAGTTATTTGATTTGAAATGGAGCAGTGAGTAGAATTTTTATTGCAAAGTTGGCAAAAAACTTGAGCCATTCTCTTCTAAATATGCTTAAGACTTAAGGGGAAAATGACAGATTTGTTGTGCTTGTCATAAAGGCTGCTTTATGATTTTATATATAAAGAAAGCAAGCCTTTGTTCCTGAAGACAATTCAGTCTCAACTAAGAAAGAAAGCCAACAAATTAACTCCACTCACAAAATGCTGTCTTTTGGTTTTCTATCTAGGAGGCGGGAAGGGTCATCAATCAGGTGGAGACAGTGATGAGTGGTGGGGTGACAGCAAAACCCATGGTAAGTCAGACAGGATGGGTTTGAATCCCGGGTGGCCCTTGTGAGTTCTGGGTCTTGGGCCCGTTACCCAGCTGAGCCTTTCTTTTCTAGAACATGGGTGTTGATGCCACAGGACCACTCTGAGGATTAAGAAACAAACACACATAAACTTCTTATTGGCATGCCTGGTACAAAGTAGATACACACTGTGGTTAAACAGTAAAAGAAAACACCAATATCAAATGACTACTGACAACTGTGCATGACAGGCAACTGGGTTCTCTGACTTGGAAGGCAGGTGGGCCGCGTTGGAGGGTGTGCGCTCTGGCGTCTGATTGGCTGAGCTGTCAGAGTTTCAGGATGCCGTCTCCAGTCCTACACTGCGCATCCTTCTGCGAGGCCGTTCCACTTTATTTGCTATAATAAATTGTTCCACGTTACCGCAATAACATCAATAAAAGTAATGCCTGATGCTAATGTGCTCTGAATGTCTCATCAGGAACTTAAGAAAATTAGTCTAAAACTGCTCACCACATCCAAAATCAGAGAGACTCATTTCTCAGTCAATTAGGTATGAAGAGTGAGGCTTAAGCCAAGTGTAAAAGACTCTGGTGGAATGCTTTCCGAGATGAGGACCTGCTTCTTACTACTCGGGCTTTCACAAGGTGAAGAAGATGGAAGAGGACTTTGTACGATAGCGAGAAATGTCAATGAACCCTTGCATTGCCTCGGTTTCACTAACAGTACCTGCGTGTGTTTGAGAAGAGGGTCCCTCGGTTTCCTACCTAAATGCCGTTAATTGCAGCTGCCACAAAATTGTGTGCGGTAGAGCTTGGGTTAAAATATTGCATGAAGCTCTCTATATACGATAAGTATCAGTCATCATGGTAACTAACATTTGTTAGGGTTCATAATTGGTTCTAGGCACTTTACATATACTAACTCATTTAATCTTGTCAACCATGCTATAAAGAAAGGAGTAAGTGCACTGTTTTATGGACAAGAAAATGGTACAGAGAGGTGAAGAGAGTGGAGGAATGGGGTGGTCTAGGCTCTGAGGCTCTGCTCTAAATCATTTTTCAAGTTAGTGTTACCTTTGGTTCACACGAAGGCCTTTGCTTAAACATCTATATTCATGGTCTCCTTCACAGGCTCATTTTTTTTGGAGTGAACAGTGGTTAGTAGCAGATAGTTAGTAGAAGATTGTTTCTGATAGACTCCTTATTCATTCACTCAACAAGGAGAGGGATTAAATAAGCACCTTGTAGGGGCATCTGGCTGGCACAGCTGGTTAAGCCTCCAACTCTTGATTTTGGCTCAGGTCATGATCCCACAGTTGGTGGGATTGAGCCCCGTGTTGGGCTCTGCACTTGGAAAGCAGAGTCTACTTGGGATTCTTTCTCTTCCTCAATCTCTGTTCCCCACTCACACTCTCTGTCTCTCTCTCTCAAAAAAAAAATTTAAAAATATGCACCTTGTATATGTCAGGAACTGTGTGAGGCCTCAGGAATTTACCATTTCATAACAATAAACATGATTCTGGCCTTTTAAAAAATGTTTATTTATTTTTGAGAGAGAGAAAGGGAGAGCACAAGTAGGAGGAGGAGCAGAGAGAGGGAGACATAGAATCTAAAGCAGGCTCCAAGCCGTCAGGAAAGAGACCAATGTGGGGCTCAAACTCATGAACCGTGAGACCATGGCCTGAGGCAGTCAGATGCTTAACCAACTGAACCACTCAGGTGTCCCTGGCCTTTTTTTCCCCCTTTAAAGTACATTCTGTTTTCTCAATTGGGAAAATATGAGTATTTTTCATGAGGACACACAGACTCAGCATGATGATGATAAGTTGTATAAATGGAGCTATAGCTGTAGGTGGGCTGACAAGCATGTTTGACAAGCTTATGTATCATCTCTCCATCTCTATCCAGGAACCGCATAATAGTGCTAGCTTCCATGAATAGATTTAGCCTACAGCTGGCTAAAAGTCATTAGCCATTCTTGGGGGGAGGGGTTTGAGTAATTTCCATTGTTGGCATTAAATGTAATTAATACCTAATACATATATAACAGCATCATAAAGCATAATTTTAAATGATTCATCATACGAACAAAATACGTTGTAGTTGTGTATACCTGAAGATACTTCAAAGTGTATTCAAAGATTAAGCATATAAATATTGACTTTAAAAAAGGAATCTATTGTAGGATTAGTTTCTACAGGGATACTCTCCTTTATAGTTAAATTATGTTTTTGTGTCTATCAATTTTTTTCTTTAAATTTTTAAAAACTGAAGTATAGTTGACACACAATATTACATTCATTTCAGGTGTAAAACATAGTGGTTCAACAAGTGTATCTGTTCTGCTGTGTCCACCACAAGTGTAGCCACCTGTCACCACGCGGTGCTATCACAATACCATTGACTATATTCTCTATGCTGTCCCTATTGTTCCTGTGACTTATTCATTCCATAACCGAAGCCTGTATCTCCCACTCCCCTTCACCCATTTTGTCCATCTCCCTACCCCCCTCCCCTTATGTATATCAATTTTTAAGAATAAATATATTGTAGGGGCACCTGGGTTGCTCAGTCAGTTAGGCATCTGACGCTTGGTTTTGGCCTAGGTCATGAACTTGCAGTTTGTGGGTTTGAGCCCCATGTCTAGGCTCCNCTCTCTCTCTCTCCTAGAAATAAATAAAACATTAAAAAAAAAAACTAAAAAAAAAAAATAATAATAAATCTGTATAAAAAACCGTAAAGACAATTTTCCCACTTAAAATTTGGAAGTAAAATGGCAATGTGGCACTAGAAGCTTCTGAGCAGTGGGTGTCTTCAGCATGTGCACTAGAAATACGCATCTCTAGGGGACAGGTAGTGCATTTTCCAAACGTAGCATAGGGCTTAGGCATGGTAGGTGCTCAGGGTGCATTTATTTAAAGAAGACAAAGGGGAGAAAGAATGGAGTGGATGGTGGGGCCTCTGTGAACAGCCAGCAGATTATGCAGTACTCCGAGAGAGACCACTTTCCCAGCCCTTTCTGATGGAATAAATAAATGGAATGGATTGAACAGAAGAGAGAGCAGCCTTGAGTTACATGGGGGCTGCAGCAACCACCTTGAACCCCAAATATTTTTGGAATAGTAGGTTCTGATGAACTCTCCCTTCATTTCTGTAAGCACCGCTGTTGACAGAATAACTACATCCTGTCTGTTTCATAATGAACAGGCTGAGAGGTGAAGTGACTCAGTTAAAGGCATAAATGACTTCAGCAGTACCTAGAAGTGGTCTGGAGTCTCCCAAAGTCCGTCTCACCTTTCTGTGTATCACAGAGAGGCATGCAGGCACATTGGCCCTACTCTTCTCCCAGGAGGCCATACTGGGGTTCAGGAAGTGGGTACAGGCGCCCTCTCATACATACAGCTCCTTGTCTTTAACATTGACTCTGTGTTGTAGGTCCACTATTTTTAGTGTTGCACCAGATCTGTCTGATGTATTGGTTATAAGTGAAATTTCATTTTCAGTGTTGCATTTATATAGTCAAAGTTGAAGTGGACAGCCCCCATTTCACACCGCCCAGTTGAGGACTATTTTTGCCCTAACCGCTGACATAAATGAGATCCAACAGAGTGTAATGAGGCACGGCATCAAGTGCCTTGATGTAACCTCATCACTCTTTCTTGAAAGGACCACTCCTCGGTCACAAGCATTGCCTCTTTGGTCTTTAGGTATTAATCATTTGCTTCATTTTCTTGGGGGCATTTATGGATGAACCTAGTTTATGGATATTAAAACCATAAAAACTTCAATTCCCATTCTATAAATGGGGGCTGAAATTTTCAAAGCCGTTTTACCAAAGCAGTTATTAATCTAGAGCCTGAGGAAAGGAGGGAATTAAACACATTTATATGTTCTGCTTTTCTTTTTGTTTTGGTTACCCAGACAGCTTAGACCATCAGGAATTCAAAAAGTTACCAAGAGATGATATTTTAGTGTTGCAAAATGGCTTATAGATGCATAGTGGACAGATATGAGGATAGTCTTAAAAGGAAATAAATGCAATTTTTGTTAGTTAAATAGATTATTGTGAAGACTTAATCACAATATAATAAAGTATAGAGAACCTACACACATTTATATGCTCATGTAATTATTCATGGTGGGGATGAGATACATTTATTGGACACTTATTATTTGCCAGATCTATAAATATGTTATATACCTACATACTAGGTATATAAATGTTATTTTATATAATACTTCAAATAATCTTATACTTTGTAGGTATCCTTATTTCCATTTGACAGATGAAGAAATATGATTGGAGAGCGTTTAAGTAATTTGTCCCCTTCATACAGCTAGTTAAGTGCTAATATTTGTAACATTACAAATTGTTACATACAAACTTGGCAATGACACATAAAACACTTGTCACACCTGTAAGCCATTTGACAATACAATTTTCTAATGTCTTTTTAAAATTTTGCATTTAAAAACAAGTCAGTTTTACTTACAACTGATGGTTATTCCAAGTTCCACATTATGCTTCTTAGGGAGCTTTACATGAAATGTTCCACTACTTGGGATGACAGACTCTATAATTTAAAAACAAAGAAGAGTACATTTGTAGGTGACCAGGAAGAATGGAGCGCCAATCAATAAAAATGCATCAAGAATTCTTGTATCATCTGAAATTCAAGTTGTAGGAACTGAAGTAAGTGAATGCCTCTAAAGTCCTGATAAATTGCATTCCTGGTGAAGAATAGATGTCCTGCCCGTAGGCAACTGTGTGCCTTTCACAGCACTTGCTGAGTTCAGTACTTCTTAAATGTCATTCAGGCAATATTTGCATTGAATTTACCTGGAATGCAAGTTACAAACACAGATTCCTGAATCATCCCTGATCTATCTGAAAATAAAGCCTAGAAATCTACAATTTTAAACATATTCTCCAGGTGATTTTTTAAACAGACTTTTGTTGTTGTTGTTTAATGTTTATTTATTTTCAAGAGAGAGACAGAGCATGAGCGAGGAAGGGCAGAGAGAGAAGACAGAATTTGAAGCAGGCCCCAGGCTCTGAGCTGTCAGCACAAAGCTCAACACTGGGCTCGAACTCATGAACCATGAGATCATGACCTAAGCCGAAGCTGGACACTCAACCAAATGACAGCCAGGTGCCCTACTTTCCAGGTGATTCTTAGGCATCCTAAAGTTTAATCATAGGATGATTAAAATCATAGGATGACTTCATAGGATGAAAAAATCATATATTTATATATATATTTCTCTCTTCAACCATATTTTTCCAGAGTTACCTATTCAGCAATTCTTTTTTTTCAACTGTTGTTTGAATGTAGCTAGAGGAATAGGTTTTAGGAGAAATTTCAGTTTGATGGGGTCATTGTTGACTGGGTCTGGGGTGGGGGGGCAGATAAACATAAAATAAACAGTGAAAAGTACCTCTCAAGAGGTAAAAGCAAGAGTGATACTCAAAATATTTTGCAACCAGGAGGGTACTGGCCATAACCAGTCAGAATGGATGCTGACTGCAGGGTTGGAACACAGAGGCCAAGGAGGATCCAACTGCATCAAAGGTCGTGCTTAGGTTTCTGGATCATGGGGAGCTCTGGGAGGTCCTGGGGTGGATTAGGAGAGCAGGGGCACTGGAGCAGGGTGCAGGTTGGCTCAGATCCTGTCCAACCAGTATAGAAGTAAGCTAACACTGTAGCAACAGAGAGAACCAGTGTGTGTTGGTTGAATCTCAACCCTGGATAGAACTCAGTTGATTGTACCAGAGCTTGACTAGTACTTGAGAAAAGAAGGAACTGCTACATATTGTTAAATATATTCTTCTTAAAATTCGTTTAACAGTCTGGGAGACCTTCAGTTAGAGATAAGGCTGAAAAGAGAATATGAGGTGTCTGGGTGGCTCAGTCCGTTAAATTTCCAACTCCAGCTCAGGTCATGATCTCGAGGTTTGTGAATTCGAGCACCACATCAGGCTCTGTGCTGACAGCTTGGATCCTGGGACCTGCTTCAGATTCTGTCTCCCTCTCTCTCTGGCACACCCCCCCCCCCCCGTTCACGCTCTCTCTCTCTCTCTCTCTCAAAAATAGAAAGAAAGAAAGAAAGAAAGAAAGAAAGAAAGAAAGAAAGAAAGAAAGGAAGGAAGGAAGGAAGGAAGGAAGGAAGGAAGAAAGAAATCCTCTGAAGGGATATTTATTCACACTAAGCTGCTAATGACTATAATCCTTGCTTGAAGGTTTTGGAAAGGGGTGAAAGGGGCACATGAAGGGAATCAATAGCATAAGTTGGGACTTGTGGGATGGCAGAACTAAACCATTTTTACTGTTTGATTTTGCTCAGTGCTCAACCCGCACACAAAGACTCAACCAGAGCTATGAGGCCCTTGGTTCAATTTGTTAGTCACATATTGAACACATTTTCGGTCTCTGCAAAGCATAAGTGGAAGTAGGGATGGTTACATGAAAACAGCTGGAGACTCCCTTCCCCCACCTTAACTTGCTTTTCCAGGCTTTTGTACTTTTCTACAAGGAATTTAGGCAGTGAGCCTTCTACAAGACCAGAATCTGATCTTCCAGCTCAGAAGATTTGCCATAGACGGTTCAACTGGAAAACAATAAAAATTGGATTTCTCTGGGCCCTTCAGGGGCCACCTGTGAAAAAGGATCCCCAAGCTGCCTCTCACAGTCCTGGCTGTTGTGCCAAGTGAAGGCAAGTCTACCCTTTGGAGCCCTTTTCTTTTGGTGCTTTGCACGATTCCCAGGGAAGCCAGGGAGGTTGCTGCTTCTCATGGTCCCTCCTGCTTGTCTTTGTTGTTTTTTTTAAGTTTTTACTTAAATGCTGGTGAGTTAAAATACACTGCAATATTAGTTTCAGGTCTACAATTTAGTGATTCAACACCTCCATACAACACCCAATGCTCATCACAAGTGCCCTCCTCAATACCCATCCCCTATTTCCTCCATCCCTCACCCTCTCCCCTCTGGTAACCATCAGTTTCTTCTCTACAGTTAAGAGCCTGTTTCTTGGTTTGCTTCTCTCTCTGTCTCTCTCTCTCTGTTTTTTTCCCTTTTTTCTTTTGTTTTGTTTCTTAAATTCCACATATGAATGAGATCATATGGTACCTTGTCTTTCTCTGACTTATTTTGCTTAGTGCCCTCCTACCCTTCTTAACTATTTGATGAGTGTCATAGACATGTCTTTGGCTGTGCTGCTGTCCTCAAGTAACACACTGATGTACCAGAAAGGATCCATATATATTTTATCTGTTTATTCATAAAGAATTGGCACCCTTGGGGTGCCTGGGTGGCTCAGTTGGTTGGGCATCTGACTCTTGATTTTGGCTCAGGTCATGATCTCACAGTTTGAGGGTTTGAGAGCCCCTCACTGGGCTCTGTGCTGATAGTACAGAGCCTGTTTGGGATTCTCTCTCTCTCTCTTTCTCTCTCTCTGTCCCTTTCCTATGTGTGCTCTGTCTTTCTCTCAAATATATTTAAAAAAAAAGAATTTGTACCCTTCCCACTTACCAATAGGTCTTGAGATAGATAAAATTATTTTCCCTAACAGATTTCAAAAACACCGGCTAGTTTTGATACATTGGGGTAGAAAAAGAAAAGAGGTAAGTAACAACATGCAGGTGTGCTTTACTGCCTGGCTTCAGATGCTACAGGTATAAATATTTACTTCCAAAATATTTCTCAAATCTGTGCCTTTCCTCCATCTCTTCCCTAAGTCTTCTACATTCCCCGTTCCAATAATGGAACTAATTGCCACTTTCTTCTCACCCCTAAAGTAACAGGTAAGAGTGGGGAATTAGCACACAGACTCGGGGCAGAGAGGGCATTTGAAGTGGCCACATTTTGTCCAACGGCACCAACAGCCAGTCTGCAGACAGAAAGGAGAAACAAGCAAGTGCATATGAGGGGCGTGCACAAGGTCTTGGAGAGCACTTGTGCTTGGCCTTGACTGCCCTTTTGTCTGGTTCTAGAGCTTCCTGGGGCTGTCTGCCCTGTCCTCCGGGGCTGGGAAACACCTGTGTCTTCCAGTAACTGCCCCTTCTCTGTCTGAATTAGCACCTGTGCATTTCTGCTGCTTGCAACCAACAGATCTCTGATGAACACATTGAGCTAGTGGAGGAAATGTGATGGGAGTTAAGCAGAAAGCCTCCCCAGAAGTGTTCATGGGTGTGGTAGGAATTTGATTACTCAGCTAAAGCTTGCAAGTGGCCCATAAGTACATGCATAAGAAGCTTTAGAGGCACAAACAGCTTCACTAATTACAGAACTCACTTCATGTGCGTTTTAGTGTTATGTGTTTCTTACAAAAATTCTCTGTGAAAGGGGAGGGAAGTAAATGGCATGCTTGCATGTATGTATACATGCATTTACATATGTATATAACAGCTTGTCCATGATGCTATACAAATGAGGTCTTGAAACCCTAAGGGCCGGGAATCATTGATCTAGAATAGTTACTATAGTAACATTTTGCTTTTATAAATTTTTAATGCAGGGAGCCTTGACCAAGATTAACATTGTTAATGACACTGGAGGAGATATTACCACTTCCTCGAAAATCATAATGAATCATGTTTGACTACATAAGATTTGAAATATTCATAATGATGAACAAATGTCAACAAATGAATCTCTTTGATCAGCTGTGGCTTCATTTTAATCTTTAAATGCCAATATGATTTATTTTATATTTGGTAATTTTTTTTTTTTTTTTGGCCTACACAGTTATTTGGTAGTTAAAGCAAAGGCCTACTTAAATTGGTGTTTCTTAAAGAACTGCCAGTAAAAAGGAAAGAGATACTTGGAGAAATAATAGGTTTAGAATAAATAGATGGAATGTTTACTTTGTTAGACTCCCATGTGATTATTTTGTGCTTCTCTTATTTTGCCTTATCTTTGTTAATACTATAATTAAAAACACATTTGGGTAAACAAAGGCTCCCTTCTTTCCAATTGGCCTGCTTTTTCTGCCTGAAGCATTCATTGTTGGCACAGTAAGATAATCACCACATCATAATTCATCAACCTAGACACCCTTGTGAGACTTGAAAAATTAAGGGATTCTGAGAGGGAGCTGGGAAATGTAGATGCTTAACCCCCAACTACTCAGAGGAAAGCACGGGGGCTCCAGTAATGATGGTAACCATCATTTGGTAGGGTTTTCACTGAGACTTCTTTCCAGAACAAAGCCGTATTTTGTTTTTTGACAAAAAAACTTCAGTCAAAGCAGAATCTTTAAGAGTTCACAATTTTGTAGACTGGTATTTAAAAGACAGTAATTGAAAAAGGCAAAATGTAAATTGTGCGTATATTATGAATAAAGCTTTATAAAATTATATGCATGAAAAAGGATGTTGATAAAGAAATATAAAAAAATAAATTTTTGTTTATTAAAGTGATGAGGCTATGAGTAATTTCAGCTGAAAAAAGAATTCCATCAATGTTACCACAATGTTGTTAGTACAGTAGTGCCCATTAATAAAAGAGATAGATTTAGGCAAGAGTGTACTCACAGGCAAGCTTTTTAAACTTTCTCTGTGTTACTTACAATAGAGATGGCTTATCTCTGAGACCCAGTAGTTTGGGAATTAATATCTTGGTACATTTCTGAGGCAGAATTTTGGAAATGAGTGGCCCACATTCGGGCAATAAGAAGGATAGGGCAGTGTTGAAACAGCTCATGTCCAGAGATTCTCTACCAATGTTCCAAGTTCTCAACTGGCTACAAGAGAGCTTTCTGATTCCAGCAGTTTCCAACAGATTCCAGTAGGTTGGTAATGACTAACTGAATAGTGTTTTACTGAAGATTCTGAGGCTATGTCTGGGCTCAGCAGGAGAATACTGAAATCAATTAGTGATGTTGGCCATGAGCAAGGGAGGAGAGAATGACAGGATGGGAGCGTGTTTTTTCAGGCCTTAGTCTACATTATTTCTATCCATTTGGAACGGGTTGATTTCTGGAACAATCAGGGGCAGGGGAAAAGACCTTTGGTCCCCTTTTCCCCTGCTTGGTACTGAGCAGAGTGAGTTTAATAGACAAGTTTCTATTTCTTAGAGGAGCTTAAACAAACCAGGATATTAAAGTATTTAATCAGCAAATATTAAGCTATGCATATACATTAAGTATGGATTAAACAATGAACAAACAGTGAGGATATACATAAAGTAAACATGCATTTATAGCACAAGTAAATACTTGGATACTCCTTATGGCAGAGGTCAAATCGTGCTGGCCATTCCACTACGGGGGGTGGGGGGGGTTGTTAAAGAATATGCTGGGCTACATCCTACAATATAGCCATCTCCCCTCAACACACAGTGACAATAGGCAGAGGTCCAAAAATCCTGCACTTTCATGTGGAAACTCCCACATCTGAAAGGGCAGGGTAATATGATATGAACAAGACAGGTGCAAGTCAACAGGCCTGGGATCTACCATTTCCTTTGCTCTATGTCCCTTTACCACTAGTGTTCTGTGATTGTAGTAAGTACGTTCTGGGGCTGCCGGACAGCCTTCTTTGAAAAACATACCATCATCATCAATTTGACCGATCCTTACAGGGTCCTTCTACCAGATTCCTGCTTGGCCACAGCTGACAAGAAGGGGGAAGCTAACGAATCTAAGAATTACAAACTCAAACTAGCTGGCACTGGCTGGGCCCTTTCGCAAAGATGGGGCAATCAAGTACAATCAAAAGCCAGAAAAAACTTGTAGAGAGACAAATGGAGCAGATATGCAGAAACAAGCAACACTGAGAGACCAGGAACCCCAGAGAAACAGTGGGTATGCAATTAGTCTTTTTAAAAAGTTTATTTATTTATTTTGAGAGAGAGAAAGAGAGAGAGAGAGAGAGGGGGAGAATCCCAAGTGGGGATTCTGTGCTGACAGCCCAGAGCCCGATGCGGGGCTTGAACCCACGAACAGTAAGATCATGACTTGAGCCAAAACCAAGAGTCAGAAGCTTAACCGACTGAACCACCCAGGTGCCTGTGAAATCAGTTCTTGATGCAAACTGAGGTTCCTGGATCTAGTCCCTCGGGAGAGACAACTGCACTCATTCATCCACCAAGTACTGGCTGACAGTCTCTTGTATTCCAAGCACTATTCTGGGTGCTGGGATACCTTAGTGAACACAAAAGGCACAAAGTCCCTGACATTATAGAGATTTTTCCACTGGAGAAGATGAGACAATAAATAAATCCACAATATAACATCAGAGCATGAATAAGGCTAAGAAGAACCATAAATCTGGGCATGGTGACAGAGTGATATGGTGAGGGAATGATTCCCTGAACAAGTGATATTTGAGCAAAGACCTGAATGAAGTGAGCAAACCACCTGAAAGTGGGAGGGAAGAGCTACCCAGGCAAGGGAAACTGCAGAGATCCTTTGATGGGCTTGTGTTTAGCATGTCAACAGCAGTTAGTTCATACTCCTTTATTCCAAGTCCTGCCCTCCTCCTGGGAGATTCCACTGTGTGGATGGTCTTTCCATCACACTGCATTAGAATTTTCCAGACCTCTGGTTGAATAATATTCACCTCCACTCCACTTTACTTCACTTCAGCAGCTCACTACCCTGAGCCCTACTTGACCTTCTCTGAAATCCTAAGCTCTAATATGCCACTTTGATCTCTGTCTCCTGCCATTAGATCCCCCCTCAACTTTTTCTTACTATGTCCATTTTTCTTCCTGAATACTTCTATCTCCTTGAGTCCTCTTTTTCTTCCCAGTCTACCATGCTGATCCATTTTTGACTTGCATTGGTCTGCAGCCTAGATTCCCTCAAGGCAGTATATGTAGTAGTTAGAGCATGGCCTTAGAAGCCAGATTGTCTGGGTGAAAGTCCCAGCCCTACCATTAACTACGTGGGCCTCAGTTTTCTGGGGACACCATAATAGTAACCTCCATTGCTGTTATAAGTGAGCTAATGCACATTCAGTGCTTAAAAGAGCAACATGCCATAGAGTAAGCATTTCGTATATATTACCATGATTTTGATGTTATTCCTATAGTTAGTCATCTGTTCTTCCTGCAGCAATTTGAACTGCTGTGACTTTAGTTTTCTTTCTGTTGAACCTGCTCTGGAAATCTCAATCTCTGGTTCAGTCTAATCACCTACCACCTCTGCTGTTACTCCTCAGTAGCTGCGGCCACCTGATAAAAAACTACTTGGCCATGTAGGTTGACAGCGCAGTGCTATTAAGTTAGAGCTTCTAGACTTTTCATGGTCTACCACCCAGCTGGAAAATCCCTTTACATGAGTCTGGTAAGTTTTCTCATTCATTTCCCCATTAGCTATTCTAAACCATTATTCTTTTCAACTCCTCAAGATGCTGATCCTTTTACCTTTGCTTGACAGTTCTTACGTGAATGTCTCAAACATAGATAAAAACAGGTATATTCTCACATCCTTCTCTTCAAATTCACAAAAGGCAGCCATCAACCTTTTGTCTTAGACTAGTTATCTACCTGTGTTCTAGATAACTTCTCCGCTCATCCCTTTAGGGACCTATATCCCTCAATTATCTTTTTCCTCCCTCATTCACTTCAGGCCTCAGACACGTTCAGGTCTCTCTTCAATCTCAACAGAACAAAATAACTCCCCTCCCAACTCTGAATCCCCTTCTTTTATCCTAGTTTTCACCCACAGCTACATTTCTTAACATTGCCAAATGTTCCATAGGGCAAAACTGATCTTGACTGAGAACTACTGATTAGAGGATAAAGCAATATAAAATCGTGTCCAGTATGTAATTAAATGCTGTAGAAGTTTTGAAACAAGAAGGCCACAGTGGCCTCCATCTTTTTTATCCATTCACTGCATTTTTGTAGCTACCGTTTTTCAAAACCCAGTTCATTGGCAGAAAGCAAGCATAGCCTGTCTGTATTTCTCTGCCCATTCCTCACTCCTCAGCTTACCGTGGTCTGACTTCTGTCCCCAGTTCCCTGAATCTACTCTGTAATGTCTTTTTTCCTAATCGCCAAATCCAGTGGGCCTTTCTTGCCTTATATTACTTGAATTCTCTGAAACACCTTTATGCTATTGACCATGACCTTGAAGTTCTTATTTTAGTTTCCAAAATGTTACCTTTCTTGGGTTCTCCTTTCACTCCTCATACTGCATCTACACTACTTCCTTGGCTAGCATCCTTCCCCTTTCAATTTTAGTATTCCTCAGGCAGCGTCCCCTCCTTCCTGCCACGCATTCCTCAGTGGTCTCCTATATCGCAGTGACTTCACCAGTCACTGACATGGTGGCTCCTCCTCAGGGCTGCTCTCTGGCCCAGATCCCTCATCAGGCACTTCCTTTCACATTTCAGTGGCAACAGACATTCAGTAAGTCTATTCTTACCTTTCAGCAAATCTTGCTCTTATCTAATTAGCTCTGAGCTCTTTGAAGATATTAATCCTTTTTATGGTCCCTGTAAGTGATCTGAATGTAGCACAGTGCCTAGTGCTGAGTAATTGGTGCTCGATAATTGTCTTCTAAACTAAGGAATAGATGTGCTGGTCCTTTCCCCCCTAGAATTGGCAGTGGACCTGCCTATTCATGTCTAGAATAGAACTTGTTGTTATTCTCAAATTTCCATCCTTCAAGTCTTTTTCTCCCTTAAAGGCATCACTACTTGATTGCTGACCCTTACACCTCAGGAGTCATCCATGATTTTCCCTTTCTCTCATCTTCCATATCCATTCCATAAGCAAGTTCTGTTAGTCCCGCTTCAAGCCACATCCTAAATTTCACTATTTGTCACCATCTCTAGCTCTACTGCCTATCCAAGGAACCATTATTCTTTGCCTACCCAACCACTGCAACTTCTAACTGGGTTTTCTGCTTTTGCTACTGTCCCTTCTCATTTAAGAAGGATCTCGAACACATCCATCAGCATAGCTCACAGCCATCCGTAAAATGTCCTTCTTTACAAAGGCACTGCCTTGGTTGGCCCCTTCCAATCTTTCTCACCCCATCTCCAATTCCAAATCGGATCCTCACCCGAAACTTCCTTAGGCTGCAGTGAGAACCTTTTTGTTGTTTCTCAAATGCACCCAGCTTATTAATTTGGTCCATGTCTTTTACACTGGCTGTTCCTTCTACCTGGAATACTCTCCTCCCAGAACATAGCTGGCTCCTTCCCAATCTTCAAATCTCTGTTCAGATGTCACTTCCTCAGAGAATCATCCCATGAAAATAGCTCCCCACAGCCATTCTCTAATCCCCATCTTGCTTTATTTTCCCCAGAGCACTTAATACTGTCTAAATTTATATTTGTTAACTTAAAAATCAACTTTCTGTAATACTCTATGCTTCATGAAGGAAGGGGTTATTCTTTCTTCCATGTCTACTGTTGCATCTCCAACTGGCTCTTAGTAAACACTCAGCAAGTATTTGTTGGGAAGATGCAATCTCTATGTCCAGAGTCATATCTTTACTAATTGGTAAAGATTATTGGCTCTGTGAAGTAGTATTTCACTGTATAAAGACAATTTTATTAAATGGAAACTAGCAACAACCTCTAAAATCCACACACCTGTGGGTTAGCTACTGACAAGGATTCCCTTCCTGATGAAACTTAAGTTAGGCTCCTCTGGGTCCTCTTTTCAACCAGGCCTTTTTTTTGGCCTTGTCTTTGACTTGTTGAGCCCAGTTTTAGTGAGAATCTTGCTAAATCAGTTTGTTGAGAATCCCCCCACCCTTGAATATACAATCAAACTAGTCATTCCCATACCCTTGATATCTAATCAAGTTCCTGTTAGTAAGTTTTCATTCCATGAATCCCTTACCCTCAATTTGCTCAGTGGTCCTAAATTCCCAGCTGCCCTTACTGTTTTTGGAATTGAGTTCAATTTCTCTCCCCTCTTCCAACTCTTCCTCTCTCTTGAAATAGTCTTGAATAAAGTCTTCTTTGTTTTTAACAAGTGTCTGGTGCAATTTCTTTTTAACACTAAAAAATGAATTATTTAACTGCTGGGCTTGTATAAATCCACCTAAGACATTTTCATTGTTCCCTACCAAACTTTAACATTTCTTTGCAGTGGGAAGGGTCAAAGATAGGCTTTTCTCATCCATGTGACAGATGAATATGGTTTCTCTAGCACACAGGTGAAAATCAGGAAGAATAAAGGCTACATGATTTTTTTAAAAATCACCTTTATAGTAGCTATTACTTATTCATTTTGTCACATTTATTTTCATCTGTTCTTATGGTGACCTTTTAATGAATAGCACAAAAGCAATGCTCAATACAAACTGATACCCCAAATCTCCTAAACAAAAACATGTTCAGTATGTAAAAAAATAGTTCCCCATCTGCCACACAATCCGGATAATGCACATGCAGTCCACTGCCGACTCTGCAGCTGACTTGCAATTATATGATCATACCTGCAACATCAAACTCGATTTCCAGTGTGACCTTGCTCGTGATCGAAGAGTCTCGGAGGAGCTGGTTGGCTTCCTCAAAGGTGCTGTCTTCAGTTGGAATCCCATTAATGGCCATCACTCTGTCTCCAATCTGTAGCACCCCACATCTATATTTAGAACCACATGTTAGAGACTGCAGACAGAGTAATTATCAAGTTGAAGTTGCCAAATCTGTATTGTTTGATCCTTGTGAAATAGCATAGCGATTTGGTCTTGTTTATTCAATGCTGTGGGCATCATATTAGGTCATCTGCAAGATCTTGCGCTCCAGATGTGAGCCAGGCAATGTTGATGTAGCCCAGAGAAGTAACTAATAATTTAGAACTATGGTATTGTCATAATCTGATCTGAACCAATATATAGTAATGACAAATGACAGCAGAGAAATTATTATAATAAAGTTTGAGCTTCAAAGATATTTTCCTTTTTAATTAATACAGCCTCCAGTCCCCAGTGGACAGAAATCTGCTAGATAAAGGCATCCATGCTCATTTTTCTTCTCAAACCTTATCAAGAACATAAAATTTTATTGTCAGGACAGAGAGTTCATTACATCCTGCATTTCCTGCATTGGGCACTGTTCCATAATTTATTAGCTATTCAAAGATAACGGGCACAAGAAATGCACAGTGTCTTACCTCTCGGCTGGGCTGTCAGCTTCAATATAGGAAATCAGAGGTGGAGAAGAGAGCGTCTCCGTGGCAAACACACTACCCTGCAGTTGGATCCCAAATCCTGTGACAGGATCTGCTGTCAGCACAACTTCTGTGGTTTCTGTGTGAACAACCTGCCCAGCCAGGCCCACGGTGCTAGAGGCTAAAGACACTAGAGGAACAAACACAAAAAAGAATGAATTTTAGGTTCGAGCAAACACCAGTGGTATTGGCCTGTCTGACAGAGATTAGGTCTCTGGGAAAAAAAAAAAAAAAAAAGGCAGCTCATTGGTAATGACGGGACATTTTGGTCTTCTACAAAAAAGTTTCGTAAGAACTGAACTACATAAAGGAAGCTCCCTATAGTGGTCATATTTCAGTCACAACACCGGTGTGGCCTCCTCCCCATACTTAGCCCCCACACCAGGGACAGTTGTGGGGGTTGTAGGAAGAAGACTGGGTACCCGTGTTCTGGTCCTGGCTCTACCAGTAGGCAACCAGCTGTGTGTTGGGGGAAGGCATTAATTTCTTTCCTATCTATGAAAAAAAAAAGGGGGGGAGGGTTGAGTTAACAGGTCTAATGTGTTTTCCACTCTATCCATTTGTGCCTAAGCCTTAAGGTTTTTATAAACAATCTGACCTGTAGCCCTGAAGAAAGAGTGTGGCTCCTAGAGTGGTGAGGACATGCCGGTCATCATCCTTCATCTAGCATTGGGTTGGGCTTGATGGAGTCATTTAAACTTCACCTTTCTACTATCCCCAAATTCTGGCTCTTCAGCCTTTGTTCTTTCCCACTGGATCTCTGGCCTACTTTGTCTTCTCTTATTTTATTCGTTCCTCTGATTACTCATCTAAGTCCCCAGGCACCTCTCTCTGTCTTGTTCCCATCCCCAAGCGGGGGCATGAAAAGGCCACTCCACTCCTGGATGCCTTTCTCTCAGCGATGCCCACTGGGACCCGCACCTCCACTGCTTTCTGTGAGCAAGCTCTCTGCAGGGTCCGATGCTGGACTGTCACTTCCTCCAAAAGAGGTCTGGCCTCCTTACTGTAATTGACACCTGCTGACACCATATACCTCAGAACCCCCTACACCCAGAAGCCATTTTCTTTTACTCTCCCTGCAGGGGGCAAGGATAGAGAAAGGTTCAGAACCTTCCTTGCTCTACACATGCAGTGCTTTTTTGCCTTAAACTGGTCCTATTTTAAAGTTCTATATTATGTACTTATTTCCTCTTTGTCTCATCTTAAAACCCATAATGTTTGACTTTTCCTGTTTCCTCCCATTTCCTCACTAACTTCAGACTTGGCTCTTAATTTGTCCTGTTTAATCCATAGCTTTTCCATGTCCTAGTATCTTTGACATCATGTCAATACTTGAACGCACTGGCTTTATACTTCTTTAGGTCTCTCAGTGCTGATTATTAGCAATTCCACCCAACTTCAGCTCTCTATCAGCAGAAATCTGTGCTGGGCCCCACCATCCTTCAAACTGGGGAGTGCTCCGAGATCTTCATATCTGAATCCTCCTTGTTGACCACACAACCTTATTAGCCATCTCCCCTAGTCCTTACGACCTAACTTTCCCTTCTTGATGACTTCTAGCCCCACTCCCTCTCCCGTGTCTTCCAGTCTAGTGGTTTTCAAACTTGTTACCAACAGATTCCCCACAACACCCCTTCCAATTAAAGCATGTAAGGGATGCCTTTGTCTTCCAGATAAAAACAGAACTACTAAAGATACTGAGGTAGGAATGGGAGAGCCTAGAAGAGGCCTCCCCATCTCTCTTGCGGGAATATGGGGAATCCAGTTTGAAAGCTACCATCTTTATCTATTGCCTTTTACTAACATCCTTCCCTCCACACTCCACCCCGGATCCTTAGTGGCCACTCCAATGATGGAGCTGCTGGTAATAGAGATGCTTAAAGCTCATGGCATTTTCTAATGTCTAATATTCAATACTCTTTGATAATGCCACTCCATTCCCCTGTTCTTACTAAGTTGCTAGAGAAAGTCACTGTGAATTTATACAATTCTCTATGGGGCCCTGGAATCTTCTGTTGTGTAATATTTTGACACCTTATTTGATTTCTCACAGGATCTCTCTCAAACATTTCCACCATTATAGGGCTCAAACTTTACTCCTTAATTCATTTCCTACAAGACTGGAAAGATCCAGCCATTTGACAAGAGCTCCTTCAAAACATTCTTTTCAGCCTCGACTTCTCTGTATCATCTATTCTCACTTCCTTATTTTTCCCAGGAGGGTGTATCCTTCCTTCCATTTCAAGGCTACCTCCTCCTTTTGGGTACTATCCGTCTCCACGCCCTGTGATTTTGTGCCATAAATACTTCTCTCTTGCTTTTTCCAACTTTCCTGCTCACTCCTCCAGCTTTCTGACCTCTCCCTATGGGTTCGTACTGATTCTGAGTCTGCTTAAAACTTGGCCTCTGCTTTCACCCTTTCCTGAATTTACTCTGATGACTTCCTGACTGCCAAAATCAATGGCCGCATCTGCCCTAACTACTCTGCAGCAACTGGCTTTGTAACTATTCTTTTCTTTCTGAAATTGCTCTCTTGGTTTCAATGAAGCTTTGTTCTTAGTTTCTGAATTTTTTTTTCAGCCCCTCCCAGTTCCTTTGCTTAGTCTGCATGGCAAATAGACTTGCCCGTGGTTCTCTTCTAAGCCTTCTCTACTCTTTCCCTCATTCACTTCTACTGCTTCTGTAATATGATCTCTGCATGTATCTTCTCAAATCTACCTCTCCAGTTTCTCTCAAGCTCCAGTGATGAATTTCCTGACATGGATATCCCATCCAGAAGAAGGTCTCATTGACTCCTTGAAACTCAACATTTTAAAAATTGAGCTTATCATCCTCTCTTTTGCATTTCCCCCTAATGTTTCTATGAATGGGACCATCATGCTTATAGTCCAACAGGGTTGAAATCTCAAAGTAGCCTTGACACACAACAATCCCATTGTCTCAAATTCAATCAATGTCTAAGTCCTTTCAGGATGATCACTGAAATCTAACTTCTATAAATCCTCTTTTCCCTTCTTATAGTTAATGCTTCTGCCAAGGCATTCATTATTTTTATTTCAAATATTTATTTCAAATATTCAAATATGGATGTTTCTGGTCCTTTCATACCCAACACTTTCTACATATTAACTTGCCAGATTACCTTTCTCTTCATGATGAGGCCCCCAATTTATCTATTCTCTAAAGTAGGGCCTCATCATTGCTAATACAGATCACTATATAGTCTTAGAACCATGTCCTTGCCTCTTGCCTTATGTGAACAGCCTCCCAATTGCTGCCAGAGTGGCTTTTCTAATATGCAAAGGTCATCCCCCAATTTAGAATCTTTCAGTGTCTCCCTATTTTCTATAGGCAAACAACTTCAATGCTAACAGAGCTCGTGGGACCCTTCATAAGTTCCCTTTTCCCCTGCTTATCCAGTCTCCTGCCTATCTGCTGCTTGCATCTCTCACTCCCCTTTGCCCTTTCCCTGGGCTTTCAATGTACCTTTCCCTGCTTTATCCAGGCAGACTTAGGTACTCCCCTTTCTACATCTCCACATTTCTAATACGTGGTCCTACTTCAGCACTTATCAGGCTTTTATTTACCTGCCTCTCTCTCCTCTTGACCCTGAGTTCTTTAAAGATTGGAACTCAGATATTTTCCTTTTTGAAATCTCAATGCCTGGAACATTCAATGAACGCTAAATAAAGGAAGAATGAATCAAGTTTTCTGATATTATCCACATTTTTCTCTTTGGGACCACAATTTCATGTAGGTTCTGCTGAGTTAAGGAACTACAAAGTTGTCTCTCAGGACCCCAATTTTTCCACTATGTAGTTCATCCCAACATTGTAGCTGACATGGCAGAGGAGGGTGAGGTAGCTCATTTGTCGGGGAGAAAGGAAAATCTACTTCTTCTTAAGCATCATCACTGTTCTCACAGCAGGGTTCATATCAATGAGATTAACATAGCCTGCAGTAGGGGCTGGTAAAGGTAGCTTCCAACCCTGAGCTTTTTACAGCTGGTTGCCTACAATTCCAAGATCTGACACATGGACTATCACATATTCATCCAGATCGCACTTCCTAGTGTGCCTTTGTTGATGTCAACTGTACTTTAATTGCTCTTCAGATTATACATTTTGTTACTGATGGCACAGAACCACCAGAAGTAGTTAGTAAGGATCTGGAGTGTTGAGTTTCTTTCCAGTCTGTTCTCATAGCAGGCAGGAATATAATATTAGAACATCATCTATTTGGCAGATTATTTCCATTCTATCTTCTAAGTTATGATTTTTGGACTTCAATTGGAATTCTTCTATAGATTCACATTAATATACACATTTTTCGTTTGAGATCTCAGTTTGGTATATATTTTTGGACCACTTAATTGGAGTTAAAAACCATTTTTGAAACTTTAAGTCAGCTAATTGCTATTTCCACTAAAAGAGGATTGAGAAGAAATGGGTTAATACTAATAGGAAGAACTAGGCTAGATATAGTAAAGATTGGAACCCAGATCTTTTCCTCTTTGAAATCCCAATGCCTGGAATATTCAATGCATGCTAAATAAAGGAAGAACAAATTGAGTTTTGTGACATTATCCACACTTTTCTTTTTGGAACCAACGTTTCATGTAGGTTCTGCTGAGTTAAGGAACTATAAAGTTGTCCCTCAAGACCCCAATTTTTCCACTATGTAGTTCATCTGAAAGAAGAGACTTGCTGCATTCTTGGAACAGTTAGAGAAGGTAGTTGAGAAACTGAGTTCTCTAGAAGGTTTTGAAAATAGAAGTAAGTGCTCACTGTGGACCTCATTAAATTTGTCAGCATTATCTGGAGGCCGGTTGAGGCAATAGAAATTATCAGGACCTTTAATTTAGGATTAAAATTATGTTAAATATTGGTTTTATAATTATATAAATTTACAATGTCTCTAATAAATATAAGATTATATTAAAAATGTCAGATTTTATAATTAACTCTGAAAGTCCTTTGATACACTGAAATGTTCTTTGAAACAGTAAAATTTCATTTGGAATTGTACGTGCTGATTACTCACACATATTTAAGTCTTGCAAATTATTACCAGACACGAAGAAGATAAATTGTAGATTTAAAGATGATGAGCCAGAAGAAAAAAACAACCAATATTACTCAGAGGAGAAAAAGATTATCCTGTGGCCAATCAGTGAAAGAAATTAATGTGGCCAAGCAGTGAAAGAAAATAAAGGTGAATTATTATGAATTATAACCCCGCAGTTTAAAAATTTGTATGATGAATTCTCTCGCCAGTAGCAGAGCACTCCTGGCTCTGACCTGATGTGTACCCATTTCTACCCACAGGAGAGGAAGAGAAGGCCTAAATCACTGACACACTGTGACTACTGCTAACTGGTGTGTGTCACCGTTATGTTCACGATTCACATCTGCTCTGGCCTGTTCCTGTTCACCTTTGGAGGATTCTGTTCACAACCCTTCAGGTTTGCAAGAAACGACCCTGCATTTTTTGTCAATTCTTGTCTTTCGTAGTGTGAGTAAGGGAGGAAAGACAGACACAACTTGTTAGCTTCTAAAGTTTAAAAATCTGCCTTCATAGAAGGCTGTGAGGGTAACTGTCAGACAGGAAAAGCATTTAAAAAGTACAGGGAGCAATGCACTGCAAAGCTTTATTAATATATGGTGTTCATCATTATTTGATCTGGTAACTCAGGACCTCTGTCTCACTCAAGTGTCCCCATTATAGTCGGCCTGGTGGGGGTCTGTGTACCATGTGATCCAGTTGAGGCGCACAGTGTAGGGGTCCAACAGCTCCCTTCTCCAGGTGGGGGTCGACTTGGGGGGTGGAGGCAGCTCTTCAGCTGTCTGCTGGCGGGTCCCCTGCACGCTCACTTACAAACGCTTACCATTAGCCGCCTTTGTCCTCCGTTCTTTTTTCAGTGGTCGGTGGCAGGGACAAAAGTTGTTAGGTTTTCCCATTCTCTTCCTTTCAGCTCTTTTCAGTGCTGGCCTCCCTAGTAATACGTGGCGATTGCAAAAGAGACAAAGACTATTCGGGGAATGGAATCTAACTTCTACACCTGGCAGCAATTCGGGCGGACTGCAAGCAGGCAGAGGCTACTGCGGCTCTGTGTGCAGAAGCAGGAGGCAGAGAGAATGGACCGGGTCCACTGCTCAGTCATGCTGCCATCACAGGGGCTTCTGGACAGAGCCTTAGCCTCTGAGGCAGAAAAAGGGAGAGCCCAGGCTGTGGGGCAGAGGTCGGTAAGGTTCCAGAAGAGCTGACAAGAGGGCTCCCTCTGTGACACGGCTCTGCACTGCTCCCAGGGCTTTGTGACACTCCTCCCAGCCCGGTGCTGGGGACGCTCGTCCCTGTACCTGTGAAACAAACACGGCGCCTTCCTGTTTTAATTCTTGTAACGTGTTGTTACAGACTTCCTGTATCCTCCCCTCTGGTCAATGCTACAGAATCTTTCAATACTTATGAGAAGATTTCATTCTTTTCTGGCATGTCCTTTTGTCCTAGAAACATAGGTGAGACTTCTTTCTGTTTTGTAGGCTCTGGCTTCACCTCATCAGCAATACAACAAAGAGACTTTTTATTGTATTTGTTGTGGCTCTGCCATGATTCATCGTCCATACAAATGGCCTGGTTGCCATAGAAACGTAAGTATTAGAAAGGGGGCAGCAAATGGTGGCAAAGAATACAGACATAAATAAAGTGGTGGAAGTAAACCATTGGATAGTGAGAGCATAATAAAACTTTTATTATCACTTATTTGGGAACACCTTTACATCTAATGTGACCATACCAGAAACAAAGAAAGAAAAGAGAAACAACAAAAAAACAAAAAAACAAACTTATTTGTTTTTGGAAAGCATTCTGACTTTGGAATGCTACCATTGTTTTTATAGGCCTTTTTGGAGTAAGAATCAAAGTTTTGGACCTTGTTGTTCAATTACAATATAAAATGTATGATCCCCTGAGCCACTTTTATAAACATTCTGGTAGGTATATGGTCAGGGGTGCCCAGGTGGCTGATGTCTACAATAAACACAGATAGCTTGACATTTCCTGAGCCAGGTTTCCGTTTCTGTTTCTACTGTGTTGGAGAATAACTTTGATTCAAAAGAGAATTTACAAGTTGGTTATGGGGATCAGTGACGGCATGAGCTCAGCTTTGTTTCCTACTACACAATTCGAGCTATGTAAATATCAACCCGAGATAGCCAGGCATGTCATCACTCATTTGGAGTCACTAATGTCCTTAATCAATGCAGCAAGCCTTACCTACCACAAACACATGTTTCGCCATTGAAGCAGAAGGACAAGCATTAATGAATTCGTTTTAATTGCTCTTTCCTGCCGAGGGTTGTTAGCCTGTTGCTGTCAGTGAGGAACATGGCACCCAAAGGCTTCGTATGTAAAAAATTTCGTGTACAAAAATCTACCACAAGCCCTGAAGGCATTGCATGGAAGACTCAGAACCTATAGATTATGCCCAAGTAATCACTGTGAAAAATGCCTACAGTTGAGAACAGGGTCAACAGATTTTCACACAAGACAATTTAGATTCAAGGCTTATATAATAATAAACAAACTATTCAAATGGCTAACAATTAAATAGTGCTTACCATTTACCAGGTGTTATTCTGGCATATCTATATAGTTATAGTATTTATTTCATTGGGTAATTGTGAAAATTTTATACATATAAAACACACACATAAAATATGTGTATAATATGTATATACATATATGTGTATGTACTAATACCTTTAATTTAATTTAATTAATTAATTTATTTTTAAGTTTATTTATTTTTGAAGGAGAGAGAGACAGAGTGTGAGTGGAGGAGGGGCAGAGAGAGAGGGAGACACAGAATCTGAAGCAGGCTCCAGGCTCTGGGCTGCCAGCACAGAGCCTGAGGAGAGGCTTGAGCCCATGAACTGTGAGATCATGACCTGAGTTGAAGTCGGATGCTTAACCACCTGAGCCACCCAGGTGCCTCAGTACATATAATTTATAAATAATATGCATAATACGTATTTAATAACATATATTCTCCTTATAGTGTAGAGTATATTTCTTGTCCCATATGTCCCTTTTGGTGGTGTGCATATATAGACTCTTTCATATAATCTTCATAATTACCCAATGAAGTAGGTACTATAATTAATCCTATTTTGTAGCTAAGGGAGCTGAGGCATAGAGAACTTAGGTAACTCGCTCAAGGTCCTCCAGCAATGATGCTGGGATGAGAACACAGGCAGCCTGCTTCCCAAGCCTGTGCTTCTAACCACCTCACTCTACTGCCTTCACCTAGCTTCTTCCAAGACTGAATAATTTACTTTAGTGTCAGCTAAGAAACATGTAAGACTCTAGAAGCTGTTTATCCTCATGTTAACTAAACTCAACCTTCCTTCTATTTTCCTGTTTTTAAACTTACTGTCCTGTATGTATACTAAAGATGAAAAAATCATGAATATGCAAAATCATGAATATACCACAGTGGTGGCCCTATCTTTTGCAATGGTTTTCTTTGTAAGGGAACCTTCAGCTTCCTGTAAAATGGAGAGAATGCTTCCCAGGGTAGGTAAGGGCTGGTCTCCTATGCTGATGGTGGCACGGTCGGTCCTCTTGTGAAGATGAATCTCTGGCAAACAAGCTGAAAAGTCAGTAAGTCCAAACATCCCTTCTCATAACGTTCTCTTCACTTCCGGCCTTGAAGTATCTGGGTTTCATTTTATTTAGGTAACTGAAGGGTGTTCCTTATTTTATTTTTATGGCAAGTGCTGGAAGAGACCCCATCTTCTTTGAGTTTATAGGAATCACAATTACAGCCACCAAAGGGGACATACAGGACAAATACTCCCACCTCTCTAGACTATGATTAGATCTGGTTGGAAAGAGAGGTGATTACATTTATAATCATATTAAACAGATGCATGGGATTCTTATATTTATCAGGAGGGATATCATCATTTTCAAAACACTGATTTGGAGTGAGTAAGAAACTGAGAACACATGCCTCATGTCCAAAGTCACCCAGAATATAAGGAAGGAGTCGTGAAGGAAAAAACAAAAATCACCTCTTTGGTTATTGTATCAGATCCAAAGAGCAAGAAAAGAAATTTCAAACAAAAAGTTGTAGGCAAAGGTAGTACAAACTAATTCAGTCTGAAATTGTTCTGTGCAATCAGTATCCTGTAGATATGAGATATCATTTCAGTGATCCTCGGCATAGAGCCGCTAGCGTCTACCTGATCACCTAGGCACCGGAAAACACTCTTCCCACAGACTCTGACCGGCCCACCCATCTTCTCCAGGCCAAGAGACAACGGTTACCGTTTCACTTACGTGAGCTTTTGAAGTCTTTCTTTTTCAGTCTCCTCCTCATCATGGTCCCACGAGGGCTAGTGGAGTAGAGGCTTCGAGGTAAAGTCCCCATGTTCAGGGAACTCAGGCTGTATGCACTCATGGACGTAGGAGAGAAGGATGAAGACACCAAAGCTGCTGTAAGAGAGTGGAGACTTGGCACAGAGCATTCTCAGGCGGGGTGTGAGCCTGCTACCCTTGCCAACCAGTGACAACCCAGAGAGACACACACGACAGCGATGGCTAGGAAGTACCCCAACCGGGCAGAGACCAGGACTCAGAGGCCAGGGAGACAGCGCTGTAGAGTCTCAATGTTACAAGAGCCTGCTGCTGCCTGCGGGGCAGCACGATCCTCATGGGCACAAGGGAACACAGAGGAAGGCTCTATGAATTTTGCTTTAGACACACATGGAAATAAACACTAAACCGCATTTCTGCATAAACAACTCAGTGCATCCAGTACATAGTCTCATCTTTCATAGGTATTTTCTGACATGAATTTCACAGTGGTTCCAAGCACACAAGGATGATCTGAGAACATTGTACCCTATATCTTATTCTGGATTTTTCATTTCCTGACTATACGTAAAGCATTAGGAACATTTACATCCTTCCCTAATGACAAATGCTTTTCCCTAATGACAAATGGGGGTAAAAAAAAAGAGACTCAGAGAGATGTCAGAAATGATAAGCTGCTACTACAAAAAAAAAGCACAGAACACCCACGAAACCAAATATGGTATGAATGAGATGAGGAAGAGGCAGAATATAATTTTAACAAAAGACGAGGAGAAGAAAGTCTGGAACATTACGAGGGCTGTTGGGAGGAGGCGCCTTCAGGACTGGCAGGGCCGGCGCTGGGCAATGGTCAGGGTGGGACGCATTGGGGTACTGGTGGGTGTGAAGGCTGCAGTGGTTGGTGGCCCAGGAATCCCACGCAAGTTGCCTGTCGCTCCTCTGAATTTTCACTGCCCACATGAGGTGATGATGAGAAATAAGAAGAACAAACAAACAAACAACCAAAAAAAAAAAAAAAGGAAAAAGTAACTGAATTGTACAAATAAAAAGTATAACAAAAAAATGAAAGCTGCTTGCGAAAAAAAAAAAAATCTACAGGCTTTGCCCTTTCTCAGTGGTCAGCAGAACAGATGATTAACATCATGGATGGAAGCTTTCATCTTCCCAAGAATAATGCACGTCTTTCCCCAGCCCATTTTTTCTTCTTTTAAAATGACTATTGAATCAATTTCTAATCTCCCCCTGTGCTTCACAGCGCAGATTAAAAACATTTTTTTTTTAAACTTAAAAGTCAACCCCATAAAGATCTATGGCACACGATCAGTAATTAAAGATTTGCACATCTAGGTTAGTTAGGGGCATTTGTTTTGAGAAAAAGAATAGAAGGAATCATAAATCATGCTGGCTCAGGATTCAAGTGCTTTACCAGTCGCATATCACAATTTACTGTTCTGACATTTTTATTACAGTCCGATCCATCACTTGGGCTTGATTTTTCTCAAAAAAAAAAACAAAAACAAAAACAAAAAAAACCCAAACCCAAAAAAGAAAACAAAACACCCACTCTTAATCATCTATCAATACAGAATCTGATTTGTATCTTAATAAGTAAAGGTCTCAATATATTTTATACCTTTTCATATCTTTGAAAAAATATGTTTACATTTAAAAGAAACAGTGAATTCTCAAAAGATTTAACATGTTCTTTTATTAAGACGCCACATTTTAGGAATGCTATTTCAAAATTTTTGTGTCCCCTTTATTCAAAAAATGTATAGTGCGTTTCCATTCTAGTTTCGATATTATTTAGATATTTTTTCTATCCAGTGTTCTGAAAGATGAGCAAGGTCGTGTTTGTTACTATGTCCGATCTGAGGTTTTTCACTGAACAAGAGGTAAAAATAACATATAAACTCATATCTCCTTTTAGTGTCATGATTCTAATGTGAATCATTTAACAGTGAATTATATGTGAATTATTTAACAGTATTTATTCATGTAGAGAATCAACTACTCTGTTAAGTATTTAAAGGAGGCTCATTTAGATAAAGGCTTAAGTTGTACCATCTGTGATATCAGCATCATGTCCTTTTTGCGGTAAGACCACCTGTGCAACAAAAGCCCTAGCAATAGAAGGGAGCTGTGGGCTCAGGCAGGCCTGGGTTTCATTCTGACTGCAGCCCTTCCTCTCTACAGGACCGTGGCCAGTTACTCAGCCTCCCTGAGCCTCAGTTTCCCCACATGTCAAATGGAGGCCCTGAATGCTTCGCCCTTGCAGGACAACTGTGAGAATTATGCACATGGGTATATATGCAAGGTGCTTCCAATGGTGCCGGCACACTCGGTAAAAACAGATGAAATTTGGGGCGCCTGGGTGGCTTAGTCGGTTAAGCGTCCGACTTTCGCTTAGGTCATGATCTCGCGGTTCGTGGGTTCACGCCCCGCGTTGGGCTCTGTGCTGACTGCCAGCTCAGAGCCTGGAGCATGTTTCAGTCTGTGACTCCCTCTCTCTCTGACCCTCCCCTGCGCGCACTGTCTCTCTCTCCTAGAAATAAATAAAACATAAAAAAAAAAACAAAAAAACAGATGAAATCTTAACGAATAACATTGATGCTGCCTATTTTCTACTTGCCAACAAATAAACTACCTTTTGAAGGAAAAAGGTGTATCTCTCACTCATCAAATCTCACTCACTGGACACTTAGGTTTAGAGAGGAGCGCTTGCATAGCTACCATAATTTTACAGCCTTAGGCCACCTGGCCGGTTCCTTTTGTCCTGCTGTTTCTGTTTCTAGTTTGGGTTCCATCTGTCTCTCCACTGTCAGTTCCAAGCCATCATCGCCACCATCTAACTTCTGCAACACCTGCAGACTTGGCTCCCTGATTCATCGGCTGTATACTTACCTCCCAGTATCCGTAAGGCAGGGTAATCTTTTAAATGTATAAGGGAGATCATGTCACTACCATTTAAGCTACTTCAATGGGTTGGAATTACAAAAAGAATCAAATGTGACCCCTGCTTATCTCTCCAGCTTTATCACCTATCACTCTCCCCGTCTTTGACTGTTTCAGCCACCACTGACGGGTCTCACTGCTGTTCTTGGAACAAGCCAGGCTGCCTCCTGCCTCAGGGCATTTGCCCTTCCCTTTCTTTCTGCCTCGCATATCCGTCTCCCAGTTGCCTGTGTGGTTGGCTCCTTCTTCCCCTTTGGGTCTCAGCTAAGGTGTCACCTCCTCAGAGTTATTCTGAGCCCCAGGCTGAAGAGCTGCCCTATTCCATGCTACCCCATTACTAGTTTATACTCTTCATAGTACTTACTTCAGTCTGAAGTGGCTTTATTTATTTAACATATTTTAAATATCTGTAGCTCTATACTGAAATTCCATGAGAATGGGAATCTACTTTGTCTCCCTCACCAGATATATTATAGCACCTAAAACAGTCCCATTCCTTAATGGCTGATGAATAAATGAATGCATAAGTGAATAGGAATCAGTCAGAGTGTACATGTCTACACTGTGGCAGCATTTTCCTTGTGATAAAAAGCGTTGCAGGGGAAGTTCATAATATATTCTCCTTCCCCACCCTCATTCTATTTTGGAGAGTGTAAGAAGACTTTTTAGCAAGGTGCAATCATTGCTGGGTCTGGCTAATCGACCTCAAGAGCCACTTTGATGTCCTTTTTGCAAAGTATGGTCTGCGTTTCAAATGAGGGCAGAGGATTGTGAATGGACTTTAGAAATCCACACGTTCTGACCCAGTTCTTTAAGGAGGACTTTGAAAATTACTGGGCATTTTTAAGGACTGGAGCATGCAGTTAAGTCTGGAAGTCTGATTCAAGAATCCCTGCCTTTAGCCACCACACTACGCTGCCTCCTCCTGTGGGTGCTCCTAGATTTGATACAGACACATAAACAGCCAGTTAAAAGAGAATGCTTTTTACATCTTCCATGATGACATCACTGTTGGAGCCTTAAGAACTATCTGACATGAAGGGTACTTTTGTTCATTCTCCCCTCGAACTGTACCCTCTTGCCCTGTCAGGATGCCTGAAGGGCACAGGTGACAGCTGCTTGTGTGGTTGCTCCTGGAGCCCAAAAAATGGAAGGTCCTCCAGGCACCGACTCTATTGAACCTCAGGATTCTGCTCCCATTTTCTCTTCCAAAGTCTCATGAACTTCAATCATGATTATGTCTCCCAAGTACCCTCAGTATTTCTAATCTTACTGGAAACTCATTCTTGTAAACACTTTTAATGCTATTTTTTTAAAGAATTAATGTTTATTTATTTTTGAGAGAGAGAGAGGAGAGAGACAGAGAGAGAGAGACAGAGACAGAGCATGGGGGGGGGGCGGGGCAGGGAGAGAGGGAGACACAGAATCTGCAGCAGGCTCCAGGCTCTGAGCTGTCAGCACAGAGCCCTACATGGGGTTCGAACCCATGAACCATAGGACTTTGACCTGAGCCGAAGTCAGATGCTTAACTGTCTGAGCCACCCAGGTACCCCATTAATGCTATTTATCAGCAAAAGGCACAGTTGATCTTTTTCCTAGCTGATGTGCCCATTTCTTTATTTCTCTGAAAACACTATGGTGGATACTTTCTTGTGAAACAAAATTTGGGAAATGCATTTCCATCTACCATAGGATGAGAGATAAGCTGTTTAAGGATCAGACTTCCTGAAAAGATAACCAGAACTCTCTTGTGGAAAAAGGGAGAGACTATGTAAAACAACTCTACCACATATAAAAACAGAAGTTTGAGAATTATAAACACCATAATTTTGGGGGGTAGTCCCCCACCCCCTATTCTTAACTGTGACTTAATTATGTTTAGGAGCTAATTCTTTTGTCCTCTCGAAAATGCTAGTATGATTTTATTTTATTTTTTAATTTTAATGTTTATTAGAGAGAGAAAGAGAGAGAAAGAGGAGAGCGAGCGAGCAGGGGAGAGGCAGAGAGAGAGGGAGACACAGAATCCAAAGCAGGCTCCAGGCTCCAAGCTGTCAGCACAGAGCCCGATGCAGGGCTAGAACCCATGATCCATGACATCATGACCTGAGCCAACAGTGGGTGCTTAACCCACTGAGCCACCCGGGGCCCCTCAAGTTTGATTTTAATGTAAACCGTCGGGAGATGCCTGTAGGCTAGATAAGAAAGATTATAAGCAACTGGTACCCAAATTAGATGACAGGGTCAGAAGTGGAAGCTTGAATTACTTAAATTACCAACACCACCCTGTACCCCTCTGAAAAATCACAATGACATCAGATCTTCTGTATTTAAAAAAATAATTTGTTCTTGGTCTCCATGCATTTTAGTGTATACATTCATCCTCTCAAATTGTCTTGACAGGTAAAAATATTTAAATATAAAAATATTCATGAGGTGGAAACTGTTTGGACTATTTATGATGTATATACAGGGCAAATAAAAAGGGGGAAATGAGGTTGCTGAAAATAATGACATTTTGCAAGGGTCTGCTCTATATTTCTGATTCACTGAGAGCAGAATTTACCAAGCCCAATCTCATGCTGAGAAAGCACTACACAGGGTGCACTCTTATACCTACTGTGCTCCAAACCCAGTGACAACTTCAGATTAATTTAGAAGAAACTTAGTTTGAGAAATCTCTCCCCTCTGCCAGGGTGCCGCAAAGGGTCTCCTGTCCAGAATGGTGTGTATTCCCGTGACCTGCACCTCCCGGAGCCCCATCCCATTTCTAGTCAAATGAGGTGGAATGTTTTTTCATAACCTGCCTATACTGCATCACTTCTCGCCTCCATTGTGTAAAATTAAAATCTGATAAAGGTAATGCTGTACTAGAGATTTTCATTAGCTCCGGGGCTGTCTAAGCTCCATTTAATTAAAAAAGGTTGCATCCAGCTGACTCATTCGGTATGAAAATGATCTGATCCCTCTGTTTCTTTTCTTCAAAAAGCGCGGTGTATTTCAGAAGGTGGGAGACACATAATACAAATGATCTCTTCACAAACAAAATTTCAATTCCAGAGAAAATTGTCTTCTTTCTCTAAACATACACAAAAGTGCTCTTCTCCATTCGGGCCCCCTGACAGCACTAGTGAAGCTTCAAGGCATCGATTTCAAGGAATGAAAAAGGGGGGCACTTGGCTTAAGGGAAGGGGGGTGGGAGATGGAACAAAGACCCCACTGGAGAGTATTTCTTCATGTGATTTTGGGCTCCATGTCCTTTCTCTTTTACCGGGTTTTGTTTAAAGATCCCTAGGTGGACCGTGTATAAACACTTAGCAAACGTATCTGTGAGCTTCCAGACAGTGAAAATGTAGGTCCCCTCAGCTGACACTTAATACTGACTAAGAGTAGTCCAATATTCTGATGCTCCCAGGAATGACATTTCGGCATAAAGGCTGTTCCTTTATGGAAACACTAAGGAAAAAGCTATTCTGACAAATAGACGAAATGTAGAGAAAGTCAACCTTTCATACAACTGTTTTTCCTCCCCAGATTGGAAGAGTCTGCCATAAATACTCATTTTATAACTATTTTTAAAAAGCGAGAGTTTCACAATTTGCCTTCATTGTCCTTCAAGTAGAGTGGAAATTCACTATGCATAACAGGAAGTCAAATTATTTCCCTTCTCTCGACACTCAATTTGCAACAAAGGCTTTTTTTTTTTAAATACCAAATAGTACAAGCCTGAAAATTCTATTTCAGTGTTTCTTTCCTCAATTTTGAGGTTTCAAATAAATTACTTTGGCTCAGGAAAAAGGATCTGGGAGATGAGGAAAAGTAAACAAAGATAACCCGCTGCTTTGAAAGAAATGATAAAGCCAGAATCAGCCTCTGTGTCTTTCTGCTTCTAATTCTGCGAGAGAAGCAATAACTGTAAAAGCAAGATAAAGAGATTTATCCGGACAGATCCTTCTCACCATGCTCAGGTCCCTTCAGGGCCAAGCGGGTCTGATGATGGGGAAGAATCTCAAGCTTGACCTGGTCGGTGGTGTTTGCCAGGAACTGGGTGGCTTCTGCCAGTGTACAGTACTCCATGCTGGTTCCGTCGATGGACAGGATGTGATCTCCCACGTGCAGGGCGCCACATCTATGGAAAGGAGAAATACTCAGTGCGATGAGTGCTCTCGTCTTCGGAATATGACTTTCACGTCCTTCATAGTCTTAACATTTCACACAGTTTGCATTTACTTAAAAAAGGAAAAGTTTGAGTGTTATAGGAAACACCATCTGTCAAATGTGAAGCACCTTGCGTATGCACAGGAATGTAGGAAATACAGAAAAATTCAAGGAAATGTTTTTCTCTTGTGCCTCTTAAAAAAATCATATCATTTCAGGGTGGTGGTGCCAGAAGTTGACGGGAAGAGTGTGGGAGGGAAGGGAAGAACAGGACAATTTTTCCCCTTGACTTTCTTCTGTGATTTTTCTTGTCGGTTTGTAGATCTATAAATATGAGCTGGTGAATGTTCAGGATGTCAAGACGTGACTCACATAATTGGAGTAGGATCATTTACAACTAGTTTATGCGTGAACGGAATAACTGGGGGGAGATTCAACTAACGCTTTTTTTCAGAACTCTCTCACACAAGCTGCCAAATCACCAGTTCTTTACTACTCTATTTTGTTTTGTTATTTTGGAGTTAAACATCGATTAGTACAAAAGCTCTCGATGGCGATGGAAATTATGCAGGAGTCAAAAGAGTCATAAAGGAGGCCTGTGTGGTGAGTGAAGGGGAAAGCTGGGGTGAGGGAGGGGCTTGCTGAACTCAAGAGACTGGCTACTGGATGAGTTGAGAAAAGCAAACACAGCAGTCAGCATCCCGACGTACCAGTCAAGTGGACAGCTCCTTAAACTGGTTACCCCCTGCGGAATGGGAAAAAAACAGAGGGAGAAAATTAAAGCATCCTGCACCATTGAACTGGAGAACACCCCTGGATCAATGGCCGTCGCTGTTAAAGGACTGAATGTAGGGTAAGACCACAGTGGAGCTGTAGACTGACCAAGACAGGGGTTGCTGCGGGTTACTGCGTCCGAGTTGGAGGTTTACCAGGTAAGGCGAGGGCATATGAAAAAGAGGCTGGAAACATGCAAGGGAGGCTCGGCCTTTTGAAGTATATCTAGAGACTTCCACCGTGAAAACAGTCTCCTTCTCAAAACAAAAAAGCATTTCAAGTCATCCCTTCTGTCTAAAAATAAAAGTCCGAGGGGGAGCACTTGAAGAGCTTCGGCTATGAAGGTGGGGGGGGGGGTTCTTACCAGGAGCTGTGAAATAATTTATCAGGTGGTGAGGTAGTCTTTCTCCACCCCCTCCCCCTTTCTCACCTTGTAAGTCTAAAATATTAATTCGGAAAAAGAATTCAGGGAAAAGCACTTTTGTTTTTATTGTGTCCTAGGAATGAATGATGCTTCCAGCGGCCCTTGAAGATTGTGAAACCCTAAGATTAACATTCCGTGACAGCGTCAGGCCTCTTTTTAAAGACTGCATTATTTCAAAAATATTGTTTTACTCTTTTAAGAAAAAAGGAATAAGATTTTATGGTGGCGAGATTTAACTGTTAATAGTTCAGGGAAACCTATGACTTCTCTAAATGGAGCGCACTAAAGATACACTTAGCTACCCTACACCAAGAACAAGCCATCACCCTAGAACACAGTAGGGAACCTTGTTCAGTTGCTTGACTACCTTCCCCTCTGTTTCTAAAGGCCACACCAAACGTCTGGGTGAGGTGATATTGAGCGGGGTGGCTGACAAGGTGGGTGAAGTTTTAAGCCCTAGAACCGTCATTTGTTTTCTTGATGAAACTTGCAAAGGTGGGCAGAAGAGCTCTTTTTTTAAAATCATATATGTCTGTGTGTGAAGGCACGTGTAAATGTGTATGTATTACATATGCGTGTATATACGTATGGAAAGATATATAGATATATATTATAACACTCATGCAGTTTTGAAAAGTAGGCACTTTCTACAACACTCACCTGTCTGCAATACTTGCAGATTTGATTTTGTCTATGACAATGACCTGTTTGTTACAGCACATCGAGGTCGTTAGGGCAACCCCAAGGCTGGCACCAGGAGTTTTGGCAACTTCAACTAGCAGTGGCCCGGATGCTGTTGCCACAGAATCTATGGAAGAACAAATATCAGAAAACAAAACAAAACAAAACAAAAAAACCCAATAAGCAAACACCGACACATGAGAAATGTGGGGAATGTTCAGTCTGACGTTGGTCTGTTAATGTGAGCAATGAAACTTACGCTTCCCTTCGGGTATCGTGCCGTCTGCCAGTGGTAACTTTTTACAGCATCTCTGAGGACACCTGTTCTATTCAGCTTGCATATCCAGTAATATGTAAACTGGATTCGATTAAAATTTAAGCTTCACATCAGTGGGGATAATGTTTTGTGGATCTTTATGCCCTCTTTATCACTTGGCACAGTGCCTGGCAAGGCTAGGTTTCTCAATAACAATTTTAAAAATTAATTAATTCAAACATCTCAGTACGTACTGTGCATGGATGGATGGATGGAAGGATAGATGGGGGACTAGGGGAATAGATGATGTTTCTAAGTAGCCAAATACTAGGAATGCATATACTAAGTTGAATTTGTGAATCCTTTGGGTCTTTTTTTATCCTGGACCTGATCGAGGGTCACCTCACCCTCAGAAGTGACTCTACACTCCTTTACTTTTGGCTTGGAACACTCTTTATTCCTTCAAGTCCTACTTGGGAACTCAGTGCAAACATCAATTCTTCTGAAAAGCCTCTCTTGACTCATGATTTGGTGAGATCCCTTTCTCATGTGCTCCTCTAGCCTGCTATCTGCCTTCATTTGTGGCACACACCTCACTGTGTCATAGTGGCCAGTGCGGATTACATGCTTCCGTCCTTTGCCAGACAGCAAGCTTGCTGTAAAGGCAGAGGTGATTTCTTATTGATCACAGCATCCTCAGTGCCTGGCATAATGACTGGCACATAGAAGGTGTGCAATAAAAAAAAAAAAAAAAGAATGAATGCATGAGTAAGTGAGAAAACTCAGGATTTCACTTAAAGTTCCAAAGAGGCAGGGGTCATACGGGTAAGAACCCTGGAGATGGAATTAAAACACCTGCAGTGGGGTGTCTGGGGGGGCTGTTGGTTAAGCGTCCAACTTCACCTCAGGTCATGATCTCATGGTTCCCAAGCTGAAGTCCTGCATCGGGCTCTGTGCTGACAGCTCAGAGTCTGGAGCCTGCTTCAGATTCTGTCTCCCTCTCTCTCTGCTCCTCTCCCACTCATGCTCTGTCTCTCTCAAAAATAAACATTAAAGGAGCGCCTGGGTTGCTCAGTTGATTAAGCGTCTGACTCCAGCTCAGGTCATGATCTCATGGTTCGTGGGTTGGAGGCCCGTGCCGGGCTCTGTGCGGACAGCTCAGAGCCTATAGCCTGCTTCAGATTCTGCGTCTCCCTCTCTCTCTGACCCTCCCCTGCTTATGCTCTTTCTCTCTCTCTCAGAAACAAATAAAACATTTAAAAAATTTAAAAAAATAAACCTTAAAAAAATTAAAACATCTGCATTTAATTCTTTGTTTTCCCACAATACTCTGATCATGGTACCTCAGATGAGTGATTAAAACTTCCTAAGTCGGCTTGCTTGCTTATAAAATAGTACCTTTTCCTCGGTGCTTACTTTGATGAAATCAATGCATAGTTAAATCATTTTGTAATTTACAAAGTGCTATACATACAGAATATTAGTATTCTTTTCACTATATTATGACCTCATTTTACAAGACTGTATATTGTTCTGTAATATTTTTCTGATTTCCTACTGCTCTTCATTAACACAACTTATCTTTCTGCAAGTACATCTTTATCACTGAGGCAACATGCAGATATGGTGAACTAGGAAATCTTTATAAAAACATGCAATAGCTAAATTTAAACTCCAATATCCTACTAATGAGTAGAAGAGGTGAACTGCTAGATATTAAGTGATTGTAGACAGCCATTGTTTACCAAGATGGGATGTAAATCATTAGACTCATTAAATATAACAAAAGTAACATCCTTTAAAGACTGACTTTGAGGGATGGTCTCCCACCCTTATACTCTCATTATATAACAATTTCACATTAAGGGGTTTCCAGGGCACAAGTTTAAGTTTCTAACAGGACTGTGTCATAATGAGGCGCTAACTTACACAGAAAAAATAAAGATGGTACAGGAAGGAAGGTGTTTATCTCATGTAAAGATGATCAGGAATTGTTGACAATAGTTAATTGAATATGAGCTTAGCCTTCTATTCTTTCTCCTTAGTAGCCCAGTTTCACTTAACCACGATCACTCTTAAATTTATGTGTCCAGCACAAATCCTTCCTCTGAGCTCTCACTGTCACCCCCACCACCTTGAACAATTCTTGGATGTTTCGTGAGCACAACAAACACAGTGTATGTAAAACTGATAGGCCCACCACACTCCACTGGGTTCCGTCCATGTTTCCTTATCCCAGTGAGGGACTCCTGTTGTATTCCCTCATGCAAACCAGAAACCTAGGAGTCACCTCAACTCCATCTTCTCCCTCATCCTCGCAAATTCCTCTTGACTCTAATTCCTAAATAGTTCTCAACTTCATCCTTTCTTTCCATCTCCACAATCATTCTTTCAGTCCAAGTTACGATCATCTGATATCCCCTTCTCCTCTCATGGCTCCACCTTCCTTCACCCAGTGATTTTTTTAAAAAAACATATCTCATCATATGAACACCATGCATAAATCCTTTCAATGATTGTTCTTATGGGGTAAAATATTTTAACACAGTCTACAAGGGCCTACACCTGGCTCCTGCTTACTTCAACAGCTTTATTTCCATCATTCTGCTTTTGTTCTATCTGTTCTACCCCTTACTTCTCTTTCAATTCTTTAAAAACGCCTTGTGCCTTCCTGCCTCTGGTCTCTTATATATATGGTTCTGCTTACCTGGAATGCTCCAACTCTCCCTCTACCCACCCTGGTTTCTCCTTTATCTACTTCAACACTGCTTTTCTCAAATGTCACTTCCTCAGGGATTCCTGCCCCGATCTGAAAACCATGGGAACCTGCTTGTGAAATGTGTTTATAGAACCCTGTGTTTTTCCTTCACAGGACTTCTAATAAATGTAATCCAACACTTAGTTATTTAATTAGCTGTTTAATCAATTGTTCTGTCTTTTAAAGGTTGTTTATTTATTTTGAGAGAGAGAGCAGGGGTGGGGCAGGGAGAGAGAGAGAGAGAGGAAGAGAGAGAGAGAGAGAGAGAGAGAGAGAGGGAGAGAGAGAATCCCAAGCAATTTCCATGCTGTCAGCACACGGCCCAATGTGGGGTCAATCTCACAAACCATGAGATCATGACCTGAGCTGAAATCAAGAGTCAGGGAGTCAACCCACTGAGTCACCCAGGAGCCCCTAATTGTTTTTCAATTAAAAATGTAAGCTCTGTGCTGCTCCTCATGATTGTGGATGCCCTCCTCATGACTGTGACTCCACAGTCTACAACATCTATGTACATAGTAGGTGCTCAGTGATATATGTTGGCAGAACAACTGAAAGCATGAATACCTATTATTTTGTTCAAGGTGTTATGCTAACTCCACTAATGATACAGAAATTTAGTCATGTTGTTTTGCTTGAAGTAGTTCCTAGCATAGTTGGGATCATGTTAACCCTATGCTTAAATCCTTTCAATGGCTCCTCTTGTAACAAGCTGCATCTGCATAACATAGGTAATGATGATGAGGAATATTTTTCTTTTGCCTAAATTCTAAGGCTGCTATAATGAATTCCATCTAATGTCTCACAATATCAGACTGAGAACTGTTTGAGTTTTATCTAAGAGTGAAAGAATTAGGGAACAATCCATCGGCAGATAGGTAATCCACCTTTTTCCAGATGGAACTTGAGCTCATTGGTCATTGTAGCTCTATAAGTGGGTATTATAGCAGCTGAAAATGGTCAAGTAAATAAACCACCTCCAGGATTATGAACTCTTAAAACAGACTGCTTTCACTTAGGGATTGACACAAAGGTCCTGCACCTTAAAACCATGAAGAGATTGTGAATGCTTTGGATGTCTTCGAGAAGATATTCTCTGATCCTAGGAGAATCTGCCAGACCAGCTTATCTGCAGAGGACTCTGAACAAATCATGTTGACCTACAGCTAACCAGAACCACAGAGTAGAATTTGCTTATTTGAGTCAGGGTCCTCACAAGAAACAGATGATACACTCAAGTTAGGATAATTTGTTGGAAGTTTAATAAAAGAAATATTTAGAAAGGTGTGGGCAATTTAGAGGGAAACCACTGGGATAATGTAATACTCTGGGGCCAGAAGGATTTTGCTACACTGTCCTGAAGAAGCAAAGGCTAGAACTATTAATGAAATAGGGATTCTGTGTGGAAAGGGCTCCCTGACAAGGAGCTGGGACCTTGAGTCATAGGACACAGCCCTCCCCAGTGAATCCATAGGGAGGAAGCTAGGAGGGAATAACACCCTCCACCACTGTTTTCCCTCCCTCTCATCTCCGGCAGTGATTCCCTATTATCTAAACCCAAATGGAGCCAGAGGGCATGAGAGCCCATTATACAGGCCGTACAGGTCACAGCACATAGTAGCAGGAGAAGGGTGGTGAGTGGCTCTAGAGGTAAAAAGGAGGAGATCCTTGTTTGTATATATCTCCACTCAACTTCTTTCCACAAAGTCTGGAGGCTGCTTGTTTTAAACAAAATATGTGATATAAAGAAAGAATCAGAAAGAAGGAAAAGAGCCTACAAGTGCTTTGCCCACAGGGTTAATAGACATGGTTTGAATGAATTGCAAAAATGATGCTGAACTATAGGTACATTCAAAGAGACAGAAAATAGATTGCTAGTTGCCAGGGCTTGGGGGCAGAGGGGAATGGGGGGTGACTGCTTAAGTTTTGCAATTACACAGAGCTGATGGTCGCACGGTGTTGTGAATGTACTAAATGCTACTACTAAATTGTACACTTCAGTTTTTTCTTAAGTTTATTTATTTTGAGAGAGACAGTGTGAATGGGAGAGGGGCAGAGAGAGAGGTGGGGGGGGCGTAGAGAATAACAAGCAGACTTCTTGCTGTCAGTGCAGAGTCCGACAGGGTACTGTAACCCACAAATTGTGAGATCATGACTTGTGTTGAAATCAAAACCTGAACACTTAACTGACTGATTCACCCAGGTGCCCCTACATTGCACACTTTAAAGTGGNAAAAAAAAAAAAAATATATATATATATATATATATATATATATACACTCTGTGCTTCCTGGAAACTGGGATAATAAAGGAAATATGGCCAATTATTCAGTTATCATCACTGGTAAGGCAGAAGCCTTCTAGTCTTTGCAGTGGAAGTAAAGATTCTTCTAGCAGGAAGCTGTAAAAGATATCTCATGGGGTTTTATATCTCTACATTTATATCTATAAAGAGAGATCTAGATCGATCGATCTATCATCTATCTATCTATCATCATGCTAACTGATATAATGGGGAGTATCTTCGCTGCATTTTTTAAATGTTTATTTATTTTGAGAGAAACAGAGAGAGTATGAGCAGGCTTGGGGCAGAACCTGCCATGGGGCTCAATCCCATGAACGTGAGATCATGACATGAGCTGAAATCAAGCATTGGGTGCTTAACTGAACCACCCACGCATTCCTCTACACATTTTTATAACAGGACACAGAGGTGGTTTCCAATGGCTGTTCTTTCATCAAGGTTGAGGAATAAAATTAAAAAGCAAATCAATGACAGTGTCCCTACCATGGAATAAGCTAATGTAGTAATCAACTTGATCTCAAGGCAGATCCTAGCTTGGACAGACTGAATGTCTCTCTGGGGATATTTCCTAGCTATCAGTCTTTCCCCTCACTTGGGTTTCCAACAGAAGATGGATATTAGACATTTCAAGATGGTTCTCTGCAAGAAGACCTTAGTATATTGACATTTTATATAAATGATTGAGACCAGATCAATTTGTTTTGGACATCAGATAAATCAGTTACAGGATTAATGTACTATCAGGAGATGAGAAGCCTAACCAGATTCTTACCAGGTTAGAAGATCACATACCTCACATTCCCACAGAACTGACCTTTCTAAATCTGCAGGCTAAGTCACCATCCTTACATCAAAATAGACTTTAAAGATACATTTATTGAGTGCTAACTGTATTCCAGGAACATTAGAAGGTACTGGGGACTCAAAGATGAAAATGTACTGTTCCTTCCTTCTAGTTAACTCAAGGGATCCTTTGCCAAGAAGGTGGGGCTATGGGATGTAACTCCTGGATTCCACTATGGAAAATGATTCTGCTGAACCGCAAGAAGTTTGTAGTTACTTTTTTTTTCTTTCAATGCAGGCCATATAATGCTGGCAATTTCCCCTTCTAATGAAATCTTTAATATGATAGAGTCAATGTCCTTATAAAAAATAATCAGTTATCAAATAGGATGTGATTTCTAGGTTTCTAGGAAATTTACTCAAGTTTGTCATTTGATCCACAGGTGATCAAAGTTTCCTGTCCATAAGGACCTGTCTGTCTGCTTTTTAGGTAACATAGAATTTGATTTGAATGTTTCTCAGCTGCCTTTATTTTAATGGGCTCTAAGAAAACAACAAAACTATTTTAGCAAGTAAGCTTTCCAGCATTACCCATGTGGCAGTTACTTTCTGCATCACAGAAGGGGATCTACAAATGCTAACGTTTAATTGATCATTAGCCTTTTCTGGCAATTGCTTTCCATAATAAATGCTTCCCCACAACAACATCAAGAAGCTCATACCGCCTTGTGGCATTAAGCCTATTTCCCTAGTTACCACCTCATTCCATTTACAGAGGGCCTTATGAAAAGTAGGAGTCCAAAAGCCCTGGCTTTATTCCAAGATGTCTAATAAGATGCATAGCAAAAGTAAAAGCGAGCAGACAGGGTGGATGAATGAGGGACCCTTATTTAAGAAAGTGCAAGAGGGAAAAATGGAGTGTGTCAAAATGAGAAAAATAAACAGAAGAAAAATCAGGAAGAAATAATCAAGAGCCCATCCCCTGACAGCAGATTAGTTTGTCCTGCCTAAGTGAAGCACGGTTGAGAAAAATGGATCCTGCAGATATAAATTATTCATGGCTAAAGATGTCTCAGTCATTAAGATATTTACACTATGGCTGGAGCCCTTGCACGCTGTGTTGATTTATGGGCTACATAATTACATAAGATACGCTGATGACTGTTTGCATGGGAAACACTCCGGATTTTTTATTTTGTTAATCAGTTTTCCCACTCTGAGCCCTGCATTTCAATCAGAGCATAAGGCTTGATTAGAACCTCCAGGGGTGGCAGAAAGACTGCATGGTATTATTAGCTCTGCCTGCCTTACATTCATTCAGATAGAAAGTACCTTTGGGGTGCTTTTCAATTTACCCATTAGTTAAAAGTATTTTTATTACTGATAGCCTATTCAAATAACGCTACTAATAATTTCAATCTCTTTCAGATGAGCTGAACTCTAATAACCTTTTTTTTAACTTTCAAAAAAAATTGCCAATTTATTTTTGCTTATTGAAATACACTGTTTGGGAAATATTCCCAATACAACAAAGTGTACCTTTCATGTTCAAATGAGCTTTATCTTAAACCCTGTTTTTCCTAGGGAGTTAAAGGAGACAATTTGCATAGTTACTGCATTGTAAGAAGAGTCCAAAGTAAGTGAAACTCAATAATAGGTCCCGTGTTAACTTAAGTTTGGCTAAAGCGTGGTTGATGACTGACTTGTTCCCTACATCAGCTTAACTTTCAAACATCTTGGCTTCCTCTCCATATTTTACATGACTGCTACTGTTATTTTCTAAACCTTGCTTATTGGGTTACAGTGTTTTTTAAACTTTGTATTGAAGTAAAATAAACATACAGAGAAATGCACAAATCATGAATTAGCAGCTTGATAAATTTTTATAAACGGAACACATCTGTATATCCATACTCAGACCCAGAAATAGAACAGTACCAGCATTAAAGAATCCTCCCACTTTTATATTCCTAAAAATCACCCCTGTCCCACAGGTCACCACCACTATCTTGACTTCTATCAGCATAGGATAGTATTGCTTATTTTTGTACTTTCAAAAACATACCCATGTTATACTTTTCTGATTCTGCCTTTTCTGCTCACTATTATGGTAATGAGATTCATGCATATCTTAGGGAGTAATTTTAGGTCATTCATTCTTAATGCTATATAATATTCCATTGGGTGAATATGTCATAATTTATCCATTCTACTATTTAGGTATTTTCCAGTTTTTTGGCTATTACAAATATTGCTGCCATCAACATTCTAGAATGTCTTTTGGTGAACACAGGAATGCATTTCTGTAGGAGTCATAACTAGGACTGAATTGTTGGGCAGCGGGATAGGAATATATTCAACCAGAGGAGTTGTACACATTTATCTTCTAACCTGCAGGAAATGAGAATTCCAGTTGTTCCACATGCTTGTCACCTCTTGCTGTGGTCAGTCTTTTCTACTGAAGCCATTCAGGTAGGTGTGTAGTGATACCACACTGGGGTTTCCCTTTGCATTCACCTGATGATGAAGGCGTTGAGCAATCCTTCCTAGGTTATGGGCCACTTGGATATCTTTTTTTTATGAAGTGTCTGCCCAAGGCTTTCCTCTCGACTTTCCATTAAGTTGTCTGGCTTATTGATTTGTGGGAATTTAAAAATAACATATGCTGATATGACTCCTTTATTGGATATATGGTTTGCAAACATATTTTTCCCCTCTATGGCTTCCCATTTCAGGCCTTTAATGGTGTCTCTTAATGAAGAGAAGTTCTTCATTATTCTTTTTCTCTTTTATGGTACTTTATGTGCTCTCTTTAAGAAATCTCTGCTTACTATGAAGTCATGATGATGTCATCCCATTTTTTTCTATAGGCTTTATTATTTAATTTTCACATTTAGATAGGTAATCCATCTGCATTGATTTCTATGTATGGTGTGGGGCAGGGTCATTATACATATTTTTCACATGGATATAACTGACCCATCATCATCATTATTTGAAAAAACCATTCTTTCTTCACTGCTTTGCAATAACGTCACTTGTGTCATAAAAGAGATGACTATATACGTATAGTTCTGTTCCTGGACACTTTTTTCTGTCACATTGGTCAATATGTCCTTCTTTGCCAGGACCACACTGTCTTAATTACTTTAGCTTTTTAACAGATCTCGACATACGGAAATATAAGTTCTCTGATTTTGTTGCCCTTCTTTCAGGCTGCCTTGGCTTTTCTTGGCCCTTTGTAGAATGATGTTTCACCATGGATTTAGTTCAGGGGAAAGCAGAACCCAGTAACTAAGTAAATTAGGGAGTTTAGGCCTCTGGCTAAGGGAAAAATAATATATAAAATAATTTACAGGGCCGGTTTCAGTATTAAATTTTATAGACTTACATAATACTTATAGTTATTTAAACATGTTTTGTAGGATACTATTAAAAGTCTTCCAACTTCAATTACTCAGGCTCTAATCTTGTCTCATGTAGATAAATAATAGACCTATTAAACTTTTAAAAGAGAGGATGAGAAAAGTCAGGTCACAAAATTTCTCAAAGAAATGTATGAGCTCAGACATAGTGACTTGGGGCACACATTGTAGACAATGCCATGTCTCTTTACTGCAAAAGCTCCAGAAGCTTCCATTTCTGCTGTCAGTATGAATGTGGTGACTTTTGAAAAAAAAAAGCATAATTCTGTCTACCAAGAGGAAGCTTTCCAGAAACTCAAAAAAATTATGTCCTATTTGCTTTAAAAAGTGTGAACGGCCAAATGAATCTGGCCTTTAAGTGACCAATGTCAATGGGAAAGTAGAAATATTTGCCACAAAGTGAAAAACTCTTTGCCCTGACTGTTACAAAGATTTGACATTTATACATGGCTACTGTGTAATCATCATATTCCTTATCATCGTTCTCTGGAAACTCTGATTCCTCCTCAGTCTAAAAATAGTCACTGTCAGGTTTTCTGAGCTGGATAAGTGATCCAAAAAAAAAAAAAAAAAAAAAGGATGAATTTCCATCAGATTCTGCTGAGGCAGAGAAACTACTTAAGTAGGAATAAGTGTCTGCCAGCCTGAAAAAAGAATTCCTACCACTCAGGATTCTTAGCCTCCCAAGACTAAGAGGAACAGTCTGTCAGGAAGAGCGAATGGCTCAATAGCAAGATATAGACTCTCTCTGGCATCCTGTGCTGGATTTGGCTTTATGTATACAGTTAAAAAAAAAAAAAAGGATCTTCTTCACAAGGAACCAGATCTGAAGACAAGTGAATCCCAACCACACAGACATCCTAAAAGCTGATTTACTTGAAATTGCCAAAAATATACCTAGAGATATTTAAAGCATCTATATTTCTGACTGACCTTGGGTTTTTACAGGAGGTAAAGACAGTATTTAAACAAAGCAATAGCAGGCAAATGTACAGATCTAAAGATATGGCTGGATAAGGAAAGGAAAAACAACTTAACCACCATGTATTAAGACAACAATGCCTATGTTTTCACTCATATGTGGAACTTGAGAAACTTAACAGAAGACCATTGAGGAAGGGAAGGCAAAAAAAATAGTTTCAAACAGAGAGGGAGGCAAACCCATAAGAGACTCTTAAATACAGAGAACAAACAGATTTGAAGGGAGGTGGGGGGAGGGGAAATGGGAGAGGGGCACTGAGGAGGGCACTTGCTGGGATGAGCACTGGTATTGAATGTAAGCCATGAATCATGGGCATCTACCCCTGAAACCAAGAGAACACTGTGCACTCTGTATGTTAGCTAACTTGACAATAAATTCTATTTTAAAAAAAGTAAAAATGGAACTACTGTATAAAAAACAAAAGCAAAAACAAAAAACCACAATGCCTTATCAATAAAGAAGCAAAGGAAGTTGACCAGGGAATCAACAATGCAAAGGTACTAAGAGGCCTTCTAGCTTGGGCCAATTGTGACCACTAGGTAGGAATGATAAGCACAGAGCCTAGTGTTTTGAATCTGATAAGTCCCCAATAAATACTTATTTATTAGTAATAAATAAGTAAAACTTCTAATTAGAAAAGTATGAGACAGCTGGAAAAGATAGAAAATAAGTTGGGTGTCAGATCTAAAAAAGTTTAGACAGGGTGGAATGATGGATGAATATTATTTAAAAGCGTTATTATATTATTATTTAATAATGGTTATTATTTAATAGGGTAAACGATGACATGCCTTCCATTTTTACTGGGAGTTGTAGTTTACAAAGTGCTTTCATATACATCATCATGTTATTTTTGTCACAACAAGCCCTTGGGATGGACATTTTAAATATTCTCCAGGTAATCCCACTGTGCATTGAGGGTGGAGGACTCTTGCTTTTGGCTGGAGACGTGGTTGGCAGGAAGTTGTTATTAGAGGTGTTCAAATAGAGCCTGGTAGGGAAGGTCCTAAAAGGATTCCAGCATTGGAGAGTGGTCTAAGCAGATGATGCTGAGATTTATTTGTGGTGTCTTAATTTAGAGAATCTCCAGGGAGCCTTATATCTCTTCAGAAGTATATTTTGAACACCATCTTTTCACTTACACAGTTAGATAGGTCCTCTGGAGGTCTCTGTTGCTTGACCAGAGAGGGCATTTGAAAGTGACGAAGAGCCCTTTATGTCACTATAAGATATACTACTATTCAGAGAAATTGGGGGTGTCTGGTTGGCTCAGTCAGAGGAGTGTATGACCCTTGATCTTGGTGTAATGAGTTCAGTACCCACATTGGGTATAGAGAATATTTAAAATAAATAAAATAAAAAAAAAAAATTTGAGCCACTCTTGAAATACTTCAAAAGAGGAAAGTAGAAAACTTCCTGAAACCCGTACACACAGCATAAAGAAGAGCCAAGTTGTTCTGTGGTGAACTTGAGGGTCTGTGGAGTCCAAGTACATTTTGTGCATGACTATAGAATTAAGGAAGGTGCGAGCCTTTGACAAAGGGCAAGAGCTAGCAAACTGTTCCATTTTAAACCCTTCCTTATGGAACCGTGACTTAGATGATGGTGTTACACTATCACGGATGATATCTTTACCGTGTTGGGAAGTGAATGTAGACCCTACTTTGGGAGTACCCTCGTGTTCCTTTTCCTGAACTATCTATTTCTTTCTTGTCTTTGGAAACCGGCGAGATCTTAACACTTCCATTTGCTATGGAAATGTGAGCTGTAGATGCAGTGCTCAGAAATCTGTGAAGATGTCTCTGGGCAGGCATGAGATATTAAGAGACCAAAGAAAAAACAGGTAAAAGGATTCCTGGATCCTTATGCCTCACTCCCTTAGTCTGAGTAGCTTTACCATAATTCATATCAATAAAAATGCCTGAATGATTAAACACTAGTAGATAATTAATTCATTGTCTCACTTTCTTCCTGTTACTCAGAACTCTCTTAGGTGCTTAATGTTAAATATTTGATGTTCTGGGATTTTCTCAATTTCTTTTTCTCAATAATGAACCTAGGCCTAAAAGGATTATACTTCAAATCTTAAGATTTCACTTTTATTTTTAAATATTCCCCATAAGGCATTTATTTTTGAAAGACTGTTGAGTCTTACATTTCAATTTCAGAATTTTAGGTTTACAGTATACAAAGACATATTTCATTACTTTTTCTGTTGCTTTCAAAGCTTCCATCCATACTTAAAATATTTGTTTCTTTTTTAAAAATATTTACTGTTGCTTACATTGGCTATAATGACTGTCAATCTTCTGTGGGCATATAATCATATTTGTGAAGTCGATCTGGGTTTAATCCTAGGTTTAACACAATATTATCTGTGTGATTTGGGGCAGGTAATATAACCTCTCGAAGACAACTACTTCACTTATGAAATATAAGGATAATAATTTATATGTCACAGGATTGCTATGATAATTAGAAGTGATAAAACAGGTAAAGTACTTTGCACATTACTTGGCAGAAATGAACCACACAAACTGTCAGTTCCATCCTTGTCTACTTCCCGGGATAAACCCAGAACATGCTGATTTCATCTGTGCTGCTTAATTAACTTCCTAGCTGATGTGAAGAATAACTTTACATAGCCACAGAAAGATAAAAACTCTTAAGTAAAAAACTTAAGTTATTAGGTATGTGTCTCCAGAACTGTGAGTGTTTGCCTAATGTAAGATGCAGTGATGTTGTCATTAAGAGAAAATTTTAACAGAAAGAGAAAGGTGGGGCAGGATGGAAGAGCTGGACAGTATTCTAGTATATCATTAGTTAGATTTTCTTTCTTTTTTTTGTTTTTAAATTTTTAATGTTTATTTATTTTTGAGAAAGAGAGTGCGAGTGGGGGAAGGGCAGAGAGAGAGGGAGACATAGAATCTGAAGAAGGCTCCCAGCTCTGCACTGACAGGCTGACAGCAATGGGCCTGATGTGGGGCTCAAACTCCTGAACCGTGAGATCACGACCTAAGCCTAAGTTGGACGCTGAACTGACTGAGCCACCCAGGCGCTCCTCATTAGTTAGATAGTTAGATTTTCATGTGTCTTTCCACTTACTTAGCTTTAAGTGCTGTAAATTATTTCAATATTACTCTTTGTGCAATTTCAGATGATCTACCCTGCTATGATTTAGTTTTATAATCTGTAACTAATGAATCCTTATCTCAGATAACGCACTCGAGAAACACCCACATGTGGAACCTCTGAACTATACAATCCTGAAAATTAAGTTGATTTTCATTTTTTTCACAGATGGGATATTTAATAAATCTGCCAAATGATATCTTCAGCTCAACTGACCACACTAAAACCTACCTTATGCCACAAATGCCATACCAAGTGGAAGAATTCTGCTAGTAAGGCTGCCAAACTTCTATTGCAATTCTGTGTGTATAGGAAGGCTTAAGTGAAGCAGATTCTGCAACGTAAGTGTACCACTGAGCACAAAATGATCTTGTTTCTAAGTTGATTTTTATTCATTTTGAGAGAGAGAGAGAGCGAGAGAGAGAGAGAGAGAATGCATGCAAGTGGGGGAGGCACAGAGAGAGAGAGACAGAATCCCAAGCAGGCGCCGAGCTGTCAGTGCAGAGCCTGATGCAGGGCTCAAACTCACTCACGAACCAAAGATCAAGGCCTGAGCCAAAACCAACAGTCAGATGCTTAACTGACTGAGCCACCCAGGCACCCCTACACAAAACTATCTTTTAAAGAACTCAATAGATGCATTCAAGTTACGGTAGTCACCTCTGAGAAGAGGTCCCAGAGTAGCCCAAAGCACATCTCCAGTGTGAGATGTCTCCTATAGAGTCTGCAGCAAACTTTCAAAGAGGCCCTAGGAAGCAGGCAAACAACATTATGAATGGAATTGCATAAGGCAAAAAGGCCAGTGAGATTTCATGTGTGTGCCGCTAAAATACTGCTTGAATACTTGACCCAGTTCTTGTGAATTAATGACAACCATTCCTCTCTCTTCTTGGGGAGAGAGAGAGAAAGTATGTTAGTAGATTTTTTTTTAACCTTTTGATAGCCACAAACTTAAATATGCCAGGATGAACATCTCTAATGAACCCAACATGTCAGGTCTCAAACACTAGCTTGTTCAAATATATGATGTTTATCTGAAATCACACCTAGGAGTGTCTAAGAGAATTTTCCCTTTTGCTAGTATCTGTAAGGCTCCAGCCTCTGTGAAAGGCATGGAATATGCCAGAGGTTGGACGAGTACAGGTGATACAATAGATTTACATTTCCAATAAATAGCAACAGCTATAATTAAAGAGAGGCTGAGGATCCTCAAATGCAGAATATTAAGCTTTCAAGCAGCTAAGACACCATAGCAGGTCAACTCTTAGAAGCTACAGCATTAGGAACTTTGGTCATGAAGGCTCATATTTGCTACTTTGTTAAAACAAGGGTCCTTCTAAAATTGGAGGGCTGGTCACAGGGTGATACAGGCCACTTTGTACTCTGATCTCAGCACTTTCCAATCTTCAAAGAACTGTAGAGAAATAATTCGTTGTTTGTATACCAAGACACCTAATTTGAGGAGAGTCTGGTATCTGCACTAAAAGTCTGGATCTCCAGACTCCTGCTTACTGTTGAGTCTGGAGCTATGGTGTTCTGGAATCACTGAAAATAGCTAATGACAATTTGGGCAAGAAATCAACTGTGGGCATGGGCTAATGAGTCACCAAAAACCCTTCCACATGGCTTTCTGGGATTCAGGCACCCTGATGCTTCTGTCTGTCACCTGGAGGAAATGTTTCTTTACAGAAGGGAAAGGGAAGGAGAGGGAAGATGGTGGTGAGGGAAGGGCAGGGAGGTGGAGCGGAGGGGGAAAAAGAAGGGGAGCAAAGAGGAAGGGGAACAGAGGAGAGGGAAGAGAAGAATGATTACGAATATCAGAATAGGAATACGAATTGGTTACGTAAGACTTTATTGCATCTTTTACTACTACCTTTGGAGTTCTTCAGAAAGGAGTAAATATTTATTCTCAATTTAGTGAGATACATTAGATGCGCTGTCCTTAAGCTGTCTGTGTTTCATTCATTCAACAAATATTGAATATGTGCTTTTTTTGTGCTTCATGCATACATTGGTAAAAAAATATATAAGGTCCCTGTCCCTGCCCTGGTGCTGCTTACAGTGTAGTGGAGACAGCACATTAGCTCACCAACAAACCAGCATTATAATGATAATTATCCTGAAGGAAGAACAAGGGTTCCCTGGGTAAGTAAAATGGGGAGACCTAATTTAAACAAGGTGTCAGGGAAGTTTTCTCTGAAGAAGTGACACCGAGGCTGAGTACGTACAAATACTCAGAATACGTACAAAATAGCTGGGTAAAGAATGGGTTTGTTCATGTGCAAGGGCTGGAGAACCACTTCTATAGCAGTGGGAACAGAACTTGAAAAGTCCCTGAGGATGGGAACCTGGTATGGGCGAGGGCCCCCCCTCGAACAAAAGCCCTGGAACTCAAAGAGAAGAGAGCTTCTGGGAAACCATGGAAAGTGGAGGTGGGGGAAGCTCTGGGATGGCATGCAAGGATGCACAGGCACAGCACAGAACTGAACTTGATTGGCATTTAGTGGGGCGACATTGAGGAAAGGATGATGCGATGCTATGGGTTCCTCTCTGGGGCTTCTATGGGAGCCCAGATTTGAATGGGAATGGGGGAGGAAGAGGAGACAGGCAAGCCTGGTGGTGACTGGGAGAGAGTGGGCTGCATCTGTGCGGAGAAGGCTAACGTGGAACATGCCAGTGACTGCGGGAAGAAGTGACTGGGTGTAAGCAGGGTGAGGGAAAATGAAGGAGGACCCAGGGCTCTGGTTTGAGAACTGCTCGGAGGGAGGCATCTCCACCTGAGACGGGGAAGATGGGAGAACAGACCAGGGGGGTGGGATTCAAGTTCAGTTCTCAACACTTAGCTTTGGGAATTATCCTATAAATGTTGCACTAAGACTGCTCGGGCGGTTAAATTGCTGGAGGGAAAGGTTCTGGGATCAGACGTAACAGTCTGAATTCTGGCTCTGCTATGGTCTACCCAGGCAAGTTATTTTATTTTCTGTTTCCTGAATGGGGATACACACACACCTACCTCTGAAGGTAAGAACACAGGGAGATAAAGTTTATAAAATGCCTTGAATAGAATAGGCACTTAGTAAAGGCAGTTACTATTACTATAGTTTGCTAATAGCAGCATATTATGTTAGCGAAAAGGCTGAATTTTGGCTTTGACATTTATAAACTGTGTCATCAAGGCAAATAATGTACCTTAGATTTCTAATTTTTAGAGCAGCTGAAATCCTTCCTTTCCTACTTCATAAGGTATATAAAAACAAAATGATAACTCCAACATCAATGATTTAGCCTTGAGTTCATAGTTGCCACTGATTAGATGATAAGCATTCTGGAATGAAGGATTCTTTCTTTCTGCCACAAAGAAGAGAAGATTAGGAATATTTGGTCTGTGGCTACAGAACTGTAAAAGAATGACACTGTGAAGAGAACAGTGATTTGGGTGAAGACCTTACTTAAGGTCTGTCTCACATGTGTTCCCTGAGGAACAAAAAGTTGCCTAAGATAGGCAAATATGAACTACAAAGTTCTTACCTAATATTCTAGAAATGTCACCTTCAACAGTAAACATTGTGTGTGTGATGGTCATGAAGTCTATGTTTTGATTTGTTCGCTTAAAGTGCAAATGAATTCACCAGATTAGTGTGAACTGACCTAGTGCTGAAGAAATCACATAGATTCTTGTATTGATCAGAAAGGGTCAGACTCTCAGGGTCAACATGATCCTTTCAGGCTTTCTCAAAAAACAGGAGCAAGTGTGGTTTATAGAGGTAATGTAAGGGTAAGACAGGATAGTGATTGTGAAGTGCCCTGTAGCCTAAAAGTATTCTAAATACATGAGAAGTTATTTTGAATATTATTAAATTTAGGGGAAAGACAGGTTTATTTTGATTGACTCTTTGTTTATCTGTACATTCATTTAGTCAGTCAACCAAGAGATAGTGTCTTCCATGTATAGGGCACAGCAGAGGATACATATGGGTATGAAATAGTCCCTGTCCTCAAGGAGTTTATAATCTCATAGAGGAGAGATGGTCACACACACAGAAAGCCACACTACTATATTCAGTGGGGTGAAGACTATAAAGAGGTGTCTTAAAAAGCCACCATAGGAGTTAAGGTGACAGAGGGATCACTACGGCTGGATTTGCTAGGTCTAGCTTCAAGAAATAGAAGCGAAGTTGAAAGGCTGTAATACAAGAGTGAGAAAGCGCACCTAACAACAATAATAATGACAATAATAAAAGCAGATTTTTAAGTTTCTGTGTGTGCCAGGAATATGCCAAGTGTTTTAACATATTAACAACTTTAACCACCACAAATCATAGGAATGAACTGCTATGATGAATCCCCATTTTATAGCTGGGGAAACTGAAGCTTAGAAAGGTCACATATCTAGTAAGTTGCAGAGCCAGGAATCAAACCTGGGTCCTTTTATTTTATTTTGTTTTGTTTTATTTTATTTTATTTTATTTTTTTTACCATTTATTCATTTTTGAGAGTCAGAGACACAGGGCATGAGCAGGGGAGGGGCAGAGAGAGAGAGGGAGACACAGAATCCGAAGCAGGCTCCAGGCTCCGAGCTGTCAGCACAGACCCTGACATGGGGTTCGAACTCACAGACCAGGAGATGATGACCTGAGCTGAAGTCGAGCACTCAACGGACTAAGCCACCAAACCTTGGTCCTTTAAATTACTAAATCACTACACTGTACAGGTAGGATGAAAACCACAAGGAAACACACAAACATGGTAAAACATCCTTCACAAATCATTAAATGTCCAGTGTGGCTGAATGAAGCACAGGGTTTTCCCAGGATATAACAAAAAAACAAACCTAGAAAGGCAGGTCAGGAAAAGCTTGGGTAGAGCCTGAGTGTCACACTGAAGACTCTGGACTTTGTTTTATATCTAATGGGTAGGCGGAAGTCCAAATAAGGATGGTGGTAGTTGTCGGAACAGATGATAATATTGTGAGGGTATGTTCAGAGACAGGAAAAGTAAAGAAGTTGAGGGAAGAATTTTGGAATGACTTCTTGCATTTTACTTGTTTTAAAATAAAATAATTCTTCGGGAGGTATGGTCCGTTTAGCAGTCATTTGATGTTTCTTGTGAATTACTCCATTAGATGCTACGGTGATTCTGAGTGAGATTAATGCTATATAGTAGTGCCCTCACAGAGATCGGGAGAAAACCTGCTGGCTTTTCCATTTCCTATTTTACTACTAATACAACAGCTTCGGGGGATGAGAACTAGATGCTACAGAAAGAGGGTGTTGGGTGCTGGTGTGTTCTCAAGGATGTCTGTATCTCACTCTGCCTCTGAGAATTCACAGTAGAAAAGTTTTCATTCATCTTCAAGTAAACCGGAGGATCCTTACAAAAATGCTCTGACCTTCTGACTTCATGAAGACAGTCAGGGCAGTTTCTACCATTATAATTGTGGATCATATAGAAAATCCAGGAGGCAGGGGAAAACAGTGGGTGCTATCATACAGAGTAAATGCACTCTCATGAGTGATAAGACAGTGGCATCTGATAGCCATATTCAGTATCATAGCTGCAGAAACAGGCAGACATAGAGTTTGTTTCCTTGGTACTATGACTGTTGGGAGTCCTCCTTGATACTTTAATATCTACTAGTATATCATAAATGATACTAAAAAATAATTTTACTGTATACAGGCACTGAAGTGGATGCCATTGAACAAAGATAACTAAAATATGGAGAAAAGAGTTAGAAGAGTTTCACGCCTCACAGGGAGCTTGTGGTCTTCTGTTTCTTTGGAAGTTATACATAACGGTTAATACAAGATATAAAGGTATACAAAGATATAAAGAAGAATGATTTTTCCCAGTAAAAGATATCTTGGTGCTATTCCGAGAGCAAGGAATTAGAAAATTAGGTATCCAACCACAGAGAAAAGTAATCTTGCTTAGCACTTGGGTAGTACTCTAAAAAATGGCCAAGAAATGACCTAATGATTGATAGAAGTGCTTACCTGTTACTCTTCTTAAAAGGAAATGCAACTATGGTCTACCTAATACATGCATGTGACCTTACAGAAACTTACCATGCAAAGAGGTTTCTTCTGACAGAGTTGAGACAGTTTTTCATTTTTCTAAAATACACTAAAATTAAAGGACCAATTTTCCCCTTAAGGGACATGTTTAATTTCAGAAGCATAATATTCAATCTGAAAATGAGGAAATTTTAACCCATTTTCCATTAATTTATTAATGTCTCAGAATGCCAAGATCAAGATCTTTGCAGATAATGGCTTCACAGCAGCAACTTGCCCTTATGCCTATTATAGAAATGCTGGGAAGAAATCTCTGGGAAATGAGATTGCTGGGTTTGTTGTGATTAGCAAGGGAAGTGGCCAACTTTCCTTTTTGTTTTTAAAGTTTCTTTATTTTGATAGAGAGAAAGAGACCGCACACATGTATGTGTACACAAGTGGGGGAGGTGCAGAGAGTGAGAGAGAGAGAATCCCAAATAGTACAGATGTAATTTTGTGGAAAACTTTCTGGTCTTCCATTTATGATATTTTCTGTGAAGAGGTAGTTATGCTGGTAACCCACAAAGAAGCACATGTGTCATACATACTTCTAGGAACCCTTGAGAAATTCGGTGTCCAGTACATTGAGATCGTCTAAAAGAAACTTATTAGAGAATACAGACAGTGGCCAATTTACTCTTGGTACTTGTGACTCAGAAGTCACTGGTGGAAGTGTTATATCTTAGTATTCTGAAAAAATGAAATGCAAAGCATGGCCAAGATCCAGTTGTGATGACAGCAATCAACCTATACTTTTTAAAAAATATTTTATTTACTTATTTTTGAGAGAAAGGGAGAGAGAGAGAGGGTGAGCAGGGGAGGGGCAGAGACAGAAGGGGACAGAACCCCAAGCAGGCTATGCACTGTCAGTGATGTGGGGCTTGAACTCACGAACCGTGAGATCATGACCTGAGCTGAAATCAAGTCGGACACTCAACTGACTGAGCCACCCAGATGCGCCATAAACCTAATCTTTTGATTGTAAATGGAGTTAGTCACCTTTTCTAAAGACTCATAACACTTAAATCAATATCTGTTAAAACAATTACCTGAAAATTACTAAGGACTGAATATAAGTAAGGCCTATCCACACATCTGGGCAAAGGTATAATATGCGTGGGCATTTCTAAGGAAAGGATAACATTTTTTTCAGCATCCTTGATTTTGCACGCTGGCTTGGTCCATATACGTAAGAGGAAATATTTGAAGCTGAACACAGAAAAAATTAAGAGGAGAGTCAGGGGCTTACAGGAACACAGAAAAACACCATCAGTAGACTAAGAGATTTTGATTTTACATTCTGAAATGTAAGATGACATCATGAAGTAACTTCATTTTAAACCTAACATATAAACATTGATGTTTTGCTATATTCTATATACATCCACTTAATGACGATCAGTCATAAGAACAGCTAATCTATAGGTGACTTCATTGTTCAATCCACAATTGTCAGTAAGAGCCTCCTATGTGTATCCGGAGACTTCATATGAGATGCAATAGAAATAAGCAAAAAAGATGATTCAATTAGTATCCCCAAGGAGTCTATGGAACCTAAAGGCACAACACAAAAACACAGATAACTTAGGCAAGACAAAATGTAAATGCCCTCCAGAGTTGCCAAGGGAGTGCTAGTGGGCTCAAAAGTGAGAGAAAATGAAAGACACTGACTGAGCCAAATAAGAGTAAGATCAGGGAAGGAGGCGGAGCTATATATACATATATATATTAGGCCTGACAGTGGAAAAACTCACAGTATTTCACAGTATTTGAGAAAACATTTTAGTAATCTCTCCATCTTTATTATCAACTACAATAATTTGCCGGTTACATTTGACATCTACTAAAATGACTCTGATTACTGTTTCTCGGTAAGAAAGTTTATTTAAATTACACTACAGTGAGCCTTGTTTAATATAGCTGACAAGAAATCCATATTAACTGATGGCTTTCTACAGCTCTTCCCATGGAAGAAAGAGGAAAGTTACAAAATAAATAATTATTAGAGGATCTTATAATTTTTAAAACTCCTGAATAGATTATAAATCAGTACAGATTTGGCATAATCTCTAAACCTCTTGACTCTGTAGCACTGGCCTAATGAGTGATGTTCAGAACCAAGCCCTTGAGATAACTATGTGTGCCTCTATCAAAGACTCGAGTATCTTTAATATACATTCTAGGAAACATATTTTAGAAATATATTCAGCAAAGTTTTAAGCAGAATAAGTATTTCAGTGAATTTTAGAAAATAAAACAACCCAGAACACGTTACTACTCAAATATTCTTCCTACCAATCAATGACTTAGTACTGTCACAGAATGAAGCTTCAGCTCCTTGTTCATCCAGGGTAATAATGAGAGGCCTGAAGTTCATTTTAGGGAAGTGGAACATGGAAACAGTCAACTTTAATTTCCTGGTATTCAATAATGGCTTAGTTTAGTTATGGTAAGCACTTTATATATACATTCACTCAATCTTTCCATCAATCCTTTGTAGAAGTGCTATTCTCCTCCCTAGTTTAGAGATAGGAAGGTTGAAGCTTAGAGAGGCTCAATAACTTCTCCAAGGTCAACAGAGAGCCAAGACTCAATCAAGTTTTTTTTTTTACTTCACGAGGCACTACATTTTGCTGAAGTCTGATGTTCATGCTCTCCTTGTATTTTATGTTATTTGGTTTCCAGTAGCAGTAGCAGAGCTCTCAGACCCAATTGTTTGGTAATAGATTTCAACAATAATAAAACTGGGTGTTTTTTCCTATAAACATTTTAAATGATTAGTTCATATTTACTACGCACCTCTTATGTGCCAAACACTGCTTGTGTATTAATTCTTTTGCTTCTTATAGCAACTTGTGAGTGTGGTGGTATAATGACCACCATTTTACAGAGGAAAAATCTGTCCTCTGTGCCTCAATACTCTGCCTCGGTTCTCTGTCTCCATCACTCAAATTATTTTTACAGGTTCCTCTTCACCTTTCTGACTTGTGACTTGTCACATTTGGAGAGCCCCAGAGCTCAGTCCTCTCTTCTTGTTCTCACTCCCCTAAGGTGCCTCATGGTTTTATGATCCATCTCTGTGCTGTTGACTTAAAAATTTATATCACCTGCCCTAACTTCCACAGTGAAATCCAGGCTTAAATACACAACTGCATTCGCCACATGTCACTTGAATGGTAGAGAGATATCTCAAACAGAACATGTCCCAAATTGAACCCTTAATTTCCCCCTCAACCTATTCCTGTCACAGTCTTCCTCATCTCAATACATTCTCCTTAAAATATTAACATAGATTAAATTCAACTTTAATTAATAAAATCTATAGTGTCAACAGCTTTTCTAAATAGACTACTGAATCTGCTGACATTTATATTTTGAGATTTACTGAAAAAATATATCTGATTCCAGGGTTGAGATTTATGGTTGGATGGGTAGACATGTGTGCATGTGCGTGCGCTCGCGCATGCACACACACACTTCCTAAGAAATAATTTGTGTCCTTTTAAGGGTGTATAAATAATTAAAATGAATTTTTATATCTATGATTGTAGATATACATATATGTCTAAGATATAATGTGTCATGATTTTAGTAATATATAAATAAATAAAAGTATTAAACGTAAAGCCAACGCAACAAGTATGTCCTGCTGGCAAATGAAAAGGTGCCTCATATGGTTATTCATGGAGACAGCGTACATTAAGCTCAAGATGGGATATCATTAAACATCCATCAGAATAGTTAGCATGAACCAGACTCAGAATGCTAAGTGCCAGTGCGGATGTGAAGCAAGGAAAACTCTCATATTAGAGGGAATATAACTCATGTTAGTGGAAATATAATATTTAACATCAACATATATTCTCAAAAGGGCATCTATTACTTTCATCAACTCAACACCATGTGCTCTGGGGTTGTGTGCCATTTCTCTGTTTCATTCCGCTGGGGTTGTTCAACAGACACTTCTGCCTCCCTTACCGAAGAAGCAAAGAGTGCATTATATCCCTGGACACAGTGATTAGTGTAATGGTCAGCATTTGCTCCAAAGTAAGTCACTGAGACTCTTTTATGGGAGATCCAGTCTCATTTCTTTCTCTGGTATCATAAACTCCCAAGATGAGGTAGAATTGTGGCTGCTGGGGCCATCTTGTCATCACATAAGGGGAGCCTTTCCTAGGCAAGGAGATCGGAGAGACAGAATGCCTGTGACATTACGGAACTTGTGTTTGAAGCCAGGATATACCTTGGACTCCAAGCTTTTGTAGGCTAACAAATTCCCTCTTGAAGCTAGTCTACACTGGGTTTCTGCTCTTTGTACTTGATGGTGTTCTTGTATACTGTTGAGCTATTGCTCCTCATTTTCCCAGGCTGTGTTGTGTAAGAGCACATTTTATTCCTTTTGAAGAAGAAGAGCTCCAAAAGTTGCAAAAGAAAAAGTATTACAAAAAAAAGGAAACTGGTTTTTGTTTTTTTTTTTTTGCTATAGAAAGTTCCAGTTCATATTTTATGAACAATTCTAACTGAAAGTTTCTTGTATTCTAGGATACCATTTGTACTTCTCTTTCTTCTAATTGTTATTCTCAATTATTTGAGTTTAGGGATCCCTAATCCTATTTTAACCCAAATTAGGAAAACAAGAATGGAAAAAAGCAAGACAGACAAACAGAGAAAAAGGAAGATGACTATAGGGAATACTAGAAAAAATATCCAAGTAGGACAATTAGAATAGAGTAGTACTCATAGTGAGAAATGGAGAGCAGAATATCAAAGAAGAACTAGGTGGCTGGAAGGGAAAGGAGGAAGAATGGAGGACAGACAGTGAGGAACAGGGTGAGAGAGAAAAAGCTGAGAAACAGTAAGCAAGTCTGCATTTGACAAATGAGGTAACTAAGGCACAAGGAAATAAGTAACATGGTCCAAATTCGTAGCTAGAAATCAGTCGAGTGAGAACAGAACCCATATCACCTGACTCCAAATCCAATTTAAAACCTATGTAACAAAAGAGAAATTCATTCATTTTTGAACTTTCCATGTCAAGGGTATATCGTACTGCTTATGCCGCCAAGAACTCCTTAAATCTCATATTTTAAGTCTTTTAAGAAACCTCATACTTCTTTAAAACATTTCCGATCAATAGACATATTAATATTTTCAAGCAACACTGTTCTACATGAATCATTATACAGAGTGGGAAATAAAGGAGAAAGGAGTTTGCAGTTGTAGAATAGGCTCTTTCTCTGTTACATTTCACCAGCACAAAACTTACTGGTAAAATCAGGTCAAATAATCATGTCTGATAATTGTATAACATGATTTAGTTTCAACTTCAAGTTCCAATTCATTATCTCATAATTTTTCTGCCATAGTCAACATTGCACAAACGTGGCTCTCCCTTAAAAGCCAGATGAGGATATCTTCCATGGATGTGATGGTAGAAATAGAATTAATTTCCATTGTAATCATTATTGAAAGAAAAATACTACACTGCGTTTGGCTAGATATGTCTCCTAAGGCAAGGGAGAGAAAGCAAAAATAAACTATTGGGACTATGTCAAAATAAAAAGCTTTTGCACAGCAAAGGAAACCGTCAACAAAACAAAAAGGTTACTATTAAATGTGAGGGGATTTGCAAATAATATATCTGATAAGGGTTTAATACCCAAAATATATAAAGGAAGAACTTCTATAACTCAACACCAAAAAACCAAATAATCCAACTAAAAGTGGGCAGAAGAATTGAATAGACATTTTCCTACAGAAGATATTCAGATGACAGACAGACAAATGAAAAGATGCTGGGCATCACTAAACACCAAGGAAATACAAATCAAAACCACAATGAGGTATCACCGTACACCTTTCAGAATGGCTAAAATTAAAAAGACAAGAAATAACAAGTGTTGGTGAGAATGTGGAAGAAAAGGTGGAAATGTAAATTGGTGCTTCACTATGGAGTTTCTTCAAAAAATTAAAAATAGCAGATACCATATGGTCCAGTAATTCCACTATTGGGTATTTACCCAAAGAAAACCAAAACACTGACTTGAAAAGATATATGCACCCTATGTTTACTGCAGCATTATTTATAATAGGTAAGATACGTAAGCAACCTAAGTGTCCATGGACAGATGAATAGATAAGGAAGGTGTGATTTATATATATATTATGCGGTCACCAAAAAAGGTTGAGATAATGCCATTGTAGACAAAATGGATGGATTTAGAGGGTGTTATGCTAAGTAAAATAAGTCAGACTGAGAAAGAAATACCATATGATTTCATTCATATGTGGAATTGAAAAAAAACCCAGGTAAGTGAACAAACAAACAGAAAGCTGAAGCAGAGCTATAAATACAGAGAACCAACTTATGGCTGCCAGATGGGCAAGGAGTGGGGGTGGGCAAAATGGTTGAAAGGGAGTGGGCAACACAGGTTTTCCATTATGGAATGAGTAAATCATGGAAACGAAAGGTACAGCGAAGGGAATATAGTCAAAGGTATTGTAATGATATTGCATGGTGATGATGGTAGCTACACTTGTGGTGAGCATGGCATTACATACAAACTTTGCCAAATCACTATGCTGTACACCTGAAACAAATGTAACACCATGTGTCAACTACATAAAAAAAATAAAGAATACTGTACTCCACTTCTCATTTTAATCACTGACACGATATGTCCCCTTTCCTCTCTTTGTCCCTAAATCTTATGATAAAATGGTCATTTCCCTTAATTCTGATTAGCTGGCCTCATACTGTGAAGTTACAGGGAGGAAAGAAATCTCCTATTTTTCTCAGTGTCTGCGTAGTAAAAGAGAAATTACCCTCTAGTTAATAATACTATTTTTGTGATCTGGAGGGGGAAATACTTTGCTGCCAAACTCTAATCCACATAGAAGAACTGATTGCTAGGTGAAACATTCTGATGGAATGAGACCTTATTATAGAAGCTATTGACACAAGAACTCTAAATCGCTGAAAAGCACCACTCACCTCTTCCTGAACCCAACAGAGTAATGATAGAGTATTGATGGAATTCTGTCTGCTGTAAGAGGACAGAACAGTTCATTCTTAATCCAAAGTGGTTTATCAGGGACGGACAATGACATGACCCAGAGCTTAGCAAGCACAACCTCAGGACTCCGACATACCCATCACTGAGACGTCATATTCAATCAGCAGTGTTGCTTCTTGTCCACACTGTTTAAGAATACTCATGGCTTCCGCATGCGTGGTTCCGAGAAGCCGGATTCCATCCACACTGAGCAACCGGTCACCAGGTTTGATGGTGCCCTCTCTGAAGGGAGAACACAGAAACAGTCTTCATTAATGTAACCTAATGGGGGGGGTTAGCATCAAACGTCCCATAGCCAAAGCGGCTCTTTCACACCTTCTGCCATCCGTCCTATTTGTGTTTCTTCTTAAGCATCAAGTGTGATAGTAAGAGACTAAAGAGGTAGCTCTGAACAGAAGACTGGTGCAGTGTGCAAGTCAGTAATAAAGAAATAATTGCATAACAGTCAATCACCAAGTTACCCCCAGTTAATTCTTGGGGTGCAAAAGTACTAAAGGCACACTTTCCCTTTTCTAGGTTTTTGCCTAAATATCTAAAATTGATTTACTAGAGCCCAGAAAAATAGCATTTACCTATTTTTTCCAAAGCCAGGTGAGCAGAAAAGCCTGCTGATTCCATTCCATTTATTAGCCGTGAACCTAAGCAGGACAGGGAGCACTGGTGAAAAATTTCCCTATTCTAGAAATTCCCCTATTGATTTATAAGGCCATTTTGGCAATCATTAAATTGATTCAGTCTCATATTCCTTGGAAGAGACAAAGAAATACTATTCTTTCTGCTGTGACCACAGACACTCACGGCACTGGGAGAAGATGCCTCCGGAGATTAGAAACACCACTAAAATATAGTCAGGAGGCTTCCAGATTATAACCATCCTGCCTCAGGGAGGGTCAGGGATAGGGCACATTGAATGGGGGTGGGAGGATTACAAGTTGAGGATTTGGAAAGGATAAGAATGATCTCCTAAATATCCTTCACCTAGATAATTCTCTAAGAATTTTGACTCCAAAGTTTTATCTTAAACTTTTAGATCCCATTTCATCCTAAATTAATTTGATAATAATGTTGCTCAGAAACTAGTAGCTTGCTTCTGACATTTTTGTCAACCCCAAGGTAAATGTTAATAAGGAATGGAAATCTTCTCATTTACTGCAGGAAGAATAATTCACAAGAGAAGCAGGAGAAAGGAAAAAGGAAGATTTCTGTGAAAATTCTGACTTTGTACTATCCTCTGCAAAGGCGAACACACTATAGCATAGGTGAGAAACCAATGTCTTCATATCCTCTTATATTAAACACAAACTTTTTAGAAAAGTGAGCTAACAGTATGGATTTTGAAGGAACATAAACTTGAATTCCTATCCTAGCTCTTCCATGAACTAGCTGGTAAGTCACTTATCCATATGGGGCCCCAGTTTTATCACCTGGAAGTTCGGATAAAAAGTACTTAGTAGGCAGTTGTGAGGATAAAATAAAATAATGTCTGCCAAACACTTAGTACATTTCCTGGCACATGGCTAGCTGCTCAATAAACAGTACTTATTATTACTATTTCTATTGCATAAGAAATGGTTTAAAAAATTATACCCTGGTTCAAAAGATAGTGCTGAGTCAGGGGTAACCAGACCATTTTTCTCTTACCCTTCAACGACATTGGATGGCTGGAGTTGCGGCCCCCTGCCTTTAGGGAATTCACGTTTGCTACAGGAAATTAATATGAAGACGTATCTCCTGAGATAGCTAAGTTGTGAGTTTGCGTAGGACCTTCTCGAATATTTGCGATATGAGAGCTGAGGAACCTGCCCCTTCAGATATTCAAATTAGTCAGGAAGAGATAGCTTTAGACACTGACAAACGTTCCTTCCCTTTTATTAAAAGTCACTTCCAGTCTGACATACATAATCATCATCAAAAGATAATAATAATCATAAGGATGTTGATAATAGTAACAATCGGAACGTCACCGCCTAACTTCCCAGGGTAGGAGATTAGCAACTGGAGACTATGTGTTTTAAGTATCTGCCTTTAAAAAGCCAGCTGCCTTCTATAAAGTATCTACTGCATGATAGGTTTCCCTGCAAGGCGCCAGCCAGTCTTTGATAAAACTGAAGACCTTGAAAGGTAGGTATTATTATCCACATTTCACAGTGAAGGAAACTGAGCTCAGAACTGGTAAGTCACTTACCAGACATGGAGGGTAGTGAGTGTTGAATCTGCAGTCAAACCTTCTTGCTTCTGATTTTGGAGCCCAAACAATTTCAATTTTCACACATTCCAACATACTTGCTTAATATCTATCTTTCACTATGAAATTTCTTTTTGTTTATTTATTATTGAGAGATAGAGACATAGCATGAGCATGGGAGGGGCAGAGAGGAGGGGAGACACAGAATCTGAAGCAGGCTCCAGACTCTGAGCTGTCAGCACAGAACCCGATGCGGGGCTTGAACTCACAAACCGTGAGATCATGATCTGAGCCGAAGTTGGACGCTTAACTGACTGAGCCACCCAGGCGCCCCTCACTATGAAATTTCTAATGCATCCACTCTATACCAAAGTCCTCAGCTTTACTGAATCTATTTGGAGTGTGACACAGAGAGGGGAAGTTTACCTGTCCGCAGGTCCTCCAGGACGAACACATGTTATTACAACTGGACGAGATTTATTTCTATCGTCATGTGCCCCTCCTAGCGAAGAAAATAAATTCAGCTTAAAAATGCTTTCATTAAAAAAATTCACTTACCAAATGCTGGCCGAGGAGCTAAAGTACATTTTGTCGATGTGTGGAGGAAAACATGTAAAATTTTTCCAAAAATCGTATTCATTTTATATAGAATTATGTTTTTGAAGTCATGCTGTCTCTACTTTTCAATAAATATATGGCTGTATTCAGGGGTGATATATAAAATAGTTAACAGCTAGTGTTAGAAGAGCATCAACTACTTACAAGTACCTGCCTAATTAGGACAATAGCCAATTATCAACAAAGTGTAGGTGGGTATACCTGGTGTCAATTAACCTGGGCTATAATACAGGTGAGAAGGTCTACAACCTGGCATAAAGGAAGCAAAAACTCGAGAGGGGGACAATATGTAAGCATATAAAACAAGAAAGGAAAAAGTTCAAGTAGATAAGGTGGGTTCCATTAAAGTTGGGGTGTTCAAAAATTGACAGATAATTTCAAGATGACTACAATGCTTAAATGGAGATTTTATTTCCATATACAGAAAATTTCGGCTCAAGAATTCTTGGAAACATAGAAGCTATTAGATGGAAGGTAATTTATTATAAATTCTCTTCTAAATCCAGGATCCCTTTTTTTAAACATTTTTTTATGTTTTATTTATTTCTGAGAGAGAGAGAGAGAGACAGCGTGAGCAGGAGAGGGTCAAAGAGAGAGGGAGAGACAGAATCTGAAGCAGGCTCCAGGCTCTGAGCTGGCTGTCTGCACAGAGCCCGACGCAGGGCTTGAATCCATGAGCGGTGAGATCATTACCTGAGCTGAAGTCAGACACTTAACCGACTGAGCCACCCAGGAGCCCCAATCCAGGACCTTTTTGTAGAAGGTCCATAGTCTGTGCTCCCCCAGTCTCTTCTTAAGACCCACCAGATGGCCTATGAGGTTTGAGGCAGCCCATTTCACATTTGGACATGTAGGAGTGTTAGAAGCTTCTTCCTAATTATTCATCTGATCTCTGTCTTCGTTCAGTTTTCACCTACTGGTCCTTGTTCTATTATTTAGAGCAGTGAAGCAAAAATGTATGCTTTCTACTACAAGAAACATTTTCTGAAAGTTGAAAACAGTGATTATACACCTGCTAAGTCTCATTTTCTTCAGGCTGGACATTTCCACTTTCTTAACTATCCTGCATCTGGCCTGATTTCCGTATACAACATCATCCTGGCTGCCCACCAAATAAATACCTGCCAGTATCTGATGAATATGAACATTATCGTCAGATATTCCTTCCCTAACATCTGCCTGGTAGAACAGACCGGCATTTCTCAAACCTGGAACAGGTACAGAGGTCAACTGAAAGAATCTAACCCAAAAGACAAATCAAAAGGCATTCACTGTTCCTGATGAAGGCCAATGCTTCCTTTCTGCTTACTTCTATTAACAAATGATTTATTCAGTCTGGCTGATTGATAAAAGCTCCATTTCAGGACCTCACTCTTCCACTTGGTTCGATGGTTTCTTTTGAAATTACTCCTTATTTACAAGAGGAAATTCACAACTTCCTTGGAAAAGGATTTGAAAGTGAAAACCATGACAACAAATTACAGCACATGCTTACACATATTTATGTAAATACCACTATGTAATTCTCTTTTGCAAGGTGATCATAAAAAGATAGGTTTGTTTTCTCCTGAAGGGATATTGACTTAGAAAAGGATGGGAGCTAAAGACTGTACAAAACTTTCCATAATTTTGATTTGGAGGTCCTAATTTAAATCTGTAACAGTGAATGCACGACAAAGGGTGAGATGGCTCTAAATTTCTCGTATGTGACATTTTATCATTATTTGAAATTATGAACCAAATTTAGCTTGTGATTCACTTAGGTTCTAGATGTTTGGAGCTGCAAAGCAAAATGAGAGAGACCAGTGGTATCTCCCAATCCTGGCTGCCCATTGGCATTACTCACCTGGAATGCTTTTTAAAAATACCAAGGCCAGAGACACAACACAGACCAAATCTGAATATTGGACTCTATCTATTAGATGAGTAGACCTAGCTACAATTTTATAGTTGAGAATGACTGATAGTTTCCTTGCCCAAAGTGACAAAGAGCTCAGTGGCAGAGTACTTCTCCCTATTGTTCTGACCTGGTTTCCTTAGCTTGCTGGCAAGGGAATTAACTGAAATATAACTCTGGCAAGATTTAGGCCAGAACATCATTTTTTCTTTTTTTTCTTTTTTAATGTTTTTTATTTATTTCTAGGAGAGAGAGAGAGACAGCATGAGCAGGGGAGGGTCAGAGAGAGAGGGAGTCACAGACTGAAACAGGCTCCAGGCTCTGAGCTGGCAGTCAGCACAGAGCCCGACGCGGGGCCCGAACCCACGAACCGCGAGATCATGACCTAAGCGAAAGTCGGACGCTTAACCGACTAAGCCACCCAGGCGCCCCAGAGAACATCATTTTTCATTCTAAAGGTGCCAGGTCATACTGTTCAGGGAGTCAAGGTACTAGAACCTAGGACATGCAGCATTAGAAATGCAATTCCATTCATCAGGTAAAAGCCTACATTATTGTTCTAAGACCCATTCTAATTGGTTAAGAAGAAGTACTAAATGAATAGGCTCCATCTGCAATATTGTCTTCTTACTTCCTGCTGTTCTCCTTAGTCCTGGTGTTCTCACTGAATCAGTTTAGCTCAGACTCCATCTATGCCATAATGTCTTCTTGGCCATGATAACACTTACCCACAATACTTTCTCATTCTGCACCTCTTTTTGTGACTAATCCAGATTCTGAAGCAATGGGTGGGGGTCACCTTTTGAGCAAGGAAGACCCTTCAGATGGGCCTCAGACGAATCTAAAAATTAAGTTCTTTATTTGATTCTGATGAGAAATTGTACAAAATTCAACAAACTTTTATGTTCAACTAATATACTAAGGGAGTTTTTAAAGCCGACCAAAATGTGGTACTCCTAAACTAAAATTGGTTCATTATTATTAAGGTTTTAAAGTCACTACAGCACTAAGAAGTCTGATGTCCACACAAATCTAGGCAACATTCAATTATTTATTCTTTTATTTATTAAGGGCCTATGATGTACCAGATAGTATTCTAGGCTCATATTAGAAAATTCTTTTTTATTATTCAAAAAAAAATTATTTTTAACATTTATTCATTTTTGAGAGACAGCGAGAACAGAGAGTTAACTGGGGAGGGGCAGAGAGAGAGGGAGACAGAACCCAAAGCAGGCTCCAGGCTCTGAGCTGTCAGCACAGAGCCCGATGCGGGGCTCGAACTCACTGACTGCGAGATCATGACCTGAGCCGAAGTCAGACACTCAACTGACTGAGCCACTCAGGTGCCCCTAGAAGATTCTTTTTATGCATACACATACAGATATTTGAAATTCCTGCCAATGGCAGGACAAGCATTTTGCTAACATTATATCATCAGCTGTTTTGAGGTGGTTGTAGATTGCAAATGCTTCAATGCTTTTTCTGTTCCTAATGATAAATTACTGTTGTTTTAGTTCTTTCATTAGCAATTTGATTTGTTATTGATTAACCATACAACAACTAGTAATGAATATCTGCACCCAGCAGTAATTTTTTACTGTAGCTTTTCAATAATTAGGCTTGTAGGCATGTGATTCAAGAGTGCCTCTCTATCATACTATATTGCAAAAACGGATTTGTATGTACCACCCTCGGAGCCAAAATTACTTTTATATTGACTTTTTACTATATTCATCTAGTTCCTTTACACAGAAATTTGGGAATGGTTAAGGTAAATGATGAAAGTAAAATGATCTTGTTTGTTCCACCTAAAAAAAAGGAGCTGGTCAGAAAAGGGTAATGATTGCTGGTCTAAACAACTCAGTGAATTCCTCGTTTTTCATTTTCTCTACCGCTCAGTCAGGAACTTTGTCTTAAATTCACTAGACTATAATTCCCTGCAGACAGGGGGCTTGTCCTATAACTCCCTAATACTTCTCCCTGTGCTGACAATGTTGACATGTCCTTAATAAATACCTGATTGTTTGATTTGCTAAATGATTGGTACAGAATGGAATCTAAAGCTTGGTCATTTAAGACAAAGCTGTATAAATGAATGCATTTCTTTTATTCCTTAATGCATGTGCATTTATTAAGGTGCTTACTCAATTTTTAAAAATTTAATATTTATTTATTTTTGAGAGAGAGAGACAGACAGACAGAACATGAGCTGGGGAGGGCAGAGAGGGAGACTCAGAATCCCAGGCAGGCTCCATGCTCTGAGCTATCAGCACAGAGCTCCATGCAGGGCTTGAACTCACAAACCACGAGATCATGACCTGAGCTGAGGTTGGACGCTTAACCGACTGAGCCACCTAGGCACCCCAAGATGCTTAGTTAATTTTAATTAATTTTTTAAATAATTGGATAAATTTTGGACCCTGGTGAAGTATAAAATATAATGGGTAAAAGCAAAACAAAATCAAGAAATGTGAAACGTTAAAAACATTTCTGATGCATATATAGTTCCCTATTAAACTTTACTGTCACACTTGGAATTATGAATTGTTTATGCATAGTCTTCGAAGGGTGAAACTGGTAATAAGAAAAATTAGACATTAAAAGCCAGAACTACAGCTCAGAATTCATGGTTTTATAGCTAAGTTGGTGTCACCTTAAATCTTTATTATTAATGTCATCCCGTAATAAACTAAGTTAAGCTGATGCACATAGGTTCCCAAGGGATCAGATTATCTTCAGTCCATTTTTAGAAAGCTACAACAACAAAATGTATTTCAGGAAAAAAAATAATTTAAACAAAGTTGCTTAATCCTAGAGTATTAAGTCAAATCAACCCATATTCATCAACATTTTTTTGACTCAGAGATATAGAAATGTATAAAGGGAAAGCAAAAGACATGTGGAAAAGTGGCAAATCAGTAGGATGAATGAATTGACAAGGTTTACAGTGACTTCTTGCTCTGTATTAATGGACTGAAAACCGATCTAGGTCATTTGGATTCCACTTTGATTCCCATTCATTGCTTTATTTTTTAAAAGAATGGGTGCAAATATTATAAGGGGACTTTACACATTGGGAATATCTGTTATTGTTGTTGTTGTTTTCAGGATGACATTCACTCCCAATATTTCATTGACAAATTCTCTAAGAATATCTAATGGTTCATGTTTTCTAGCCACCACCTACCTCGTATTACAAAACCAAAGGTATTGCCTTCTTTATGTAATGTGACCTCCACTGTTCGGAAAATAACACTCGATCCTTGAACAGCTGAAAGCAGGGAAGAGAGAGAGAAATATATTAAGTCACAATAACATTTCCAGTTTTTTTTGATGTGGCATAAAACACTACAGATCCCCCTTGCAAATAATTCTTGTTATGAAAAATACAAGGGCTATAACTTCTTTTCAAAGAAAATACATACGAATAGATGTATCTACTCTATACAAACAGAAAAATACATACGAATACCATAAAATAGTTGTCTGCCTAAGTGACTTAGGCTTAGACCCAAGAGGAATCAAGATCACAGGTACTTTCTTCTTATGTAGCTAGCTTCTAGCTAGAGGGTAATATTCACACTGTTAAAACTCTATATACCAGGAGAGACTCTTCATGTAGTCAGTAGGATTATTTCCCCTTTGTAAAATGCAAAAGAAATATGATTTTGTAAACCTTGAAATAATTAATGTATTTATATTTGTTTTTGGAGCTAGTGCAGGAAGAAAAAGTTTTACTCTCAAATTACCACTAATAGACTAGGCTGATGCAGACAGATTTTCTGACATGATGCATAGCAACTAACAAAGGCATCAACAACCCAAATCGAACTTGGAGGGCAAAACCATTTCTATGTACACTCAAAATATTACTGCTGTCTGATAAAAGATTTACTTAATTTCACTTGATACCATGATGCTTATGTTATGTTTGCCTGCTTACTACTCTTATTTCACAAAAGAACATTGCATGTCCAAGTTGAAATCTCTAATCACACAGTATACATGTGTAACACAGGGTTATAGGTTGTATGAAGGCATAGTAACTAAATTCTTCTGTGAGACTGTTTCCAGGAAAGTGGCGGGTAATTCTGGTTAGATAGTACACTATTGCTGAATTAAAAAAAAAAAAAGAAATTTCCACAAATTAATATTTCATCATTATGGATACAGGGATATTTTTATTCAGAGAGATCAAAGAATTGCAAAGTGTAGAATTTGATGGTCTTAGATCCTTAAGTGAATTTGTACAATGATATCTAATTACCTACTGCTGTGTTCCTTATCAGTGGCATATTTTTAACATTGCTATTAGATTTTGAAATGTTTATTGCATGAAGCTATCAATAAGAAATATATGATGGAATAGGATATAGGTATAGATTCTATAGATAGAATTTAATTGCATCTATTAAAAGAACATTTCTTGCCATTTACAGAAATAGGAAGTAATTTTAATTTGGCATTGATTATAATTATTTTTAATTATCAGACTTTCTGAATCCTCAAAGGAATACACATGACTATGAAAAGTACACAGATAAATTCACAAAACTGCACATATCCGGCTGGGATATAAAGCACAACACGAACTTGGATCTGCTGAAAAACAACATAAACCTATGGCTGAACAAATGTTTTGGTATACTGCTGATTTAATTAAATGTCATATTCTTGCTATCTAGGGAATTTCAGTTCATTTTAATCAGCTAGGAACAGTACACACACACATACAACTGAAAGTGTTGAGGTACAGTTTTAATTAAATGAAAGAAACTGAGTTCAAACCAAACGTTTTCTTATTTCCATGACAAACAAGCCACTTGAGGTAATTGGTGAAGAACAGGATTTTTTGTTCTAATAGAACAAATAGTAAGGTAAGGAAAAGATGCAGGGAAAAATAATTAATGAGCATCCACTGTGTGCCAGGAAATCTGCAAAGTGGTTTACAAACACGATTTCATTTAAACATTAAATCAACTTTCAATTTTATACAACCAAATTCTAATTTGGGGCCAGCTGTCCTTGTTGGCTGGGTATCTGTTCTGGGAATGGAAGGCACTGTAGCTTGGTGGCTCAGTCGCTTAAGCATCTGACTTCAGTTCAGGTCATGATTTACCATTTGTGAGTTGAGCCCCATGTCAGGCTCTGTGCTGACGGCGCGGTGCCCACTTGGGGTTCTCTGTCTCCCTCTTTCTCTGCCCCTCCTCTGCTCTCTCTCTCTCCATAGAAATAAACAAATTAACTTTAAAAAAAGTTTTAAAAGGCACTGTAGTTTGAATTTTGCTTGAGCTCAATCTTGTTGACCACAAACTCTTACACTCCAATCTAGGGTCAATATAAAGAATTTTAGGATTATCTACAGCATTAGATGATCCACACTCTTGCTGTTTATCATTTACAAAAATAAATGTGAATGTTAACTGTTGATATACTTAATGAAATAGATTTAGTCTTTTTATTTGCATGACTAGATCCTGGTGACTGGATTTTCATATTCCATAGCAGGACACCGCTATTGCCACAAGAATTTTATTCATTACTTCACATTTGTGTGTGTGGACGTATAGATCCAAGTAAGGAGCTTTCCCAGAGAATCGAGTCCAGTACACAGAAGGGTTAGGTTGAAATGAACTCTGCAATGCAAAAACACTTCTCCTCAGCATTTTAGTGGTATTGCTGTCCCTTGTTTCCATATGTGAATATGCACACACTGCTCTACATATTATTTTACTATGGCAGATTAGATTTTTCTAAATTATATACTACTTCCCTGACTACTCAATTTCTACCTCAACAGCATGATAGGGGGTGTATACTTTCCCTCCTCAATATGCTGGGCTTCCCCACGCGACTTCCTTTGGCCAATGAGGTGTTAAGAGACATAGGCAGAGGTTGGAAATGTGCTCGGGGAGTTGGGCCTGGCCTGTTTTTCCTCTGCCATAGCCCCAGGAAGAGCTTTCCCTGGGTAGCTTCTGCTCTTTCAGATTGAATCCAGAAGGAACTACATGGAAGAGACCTGAGACTGCTCCCCCCCTCCCTCATCATCCTCATCCTCATCATCAATCACCTGTCTCTCTTAGAATTGGAATTGCGAAGTAAGAAGTCAATCAAAGGGACACACTTTAACACATCTTTTTGAATTAAAGAAGGACTCCTGATAGAGAGCTAATCTGATTTAGCTGATGGTTTAACCGTGAGGATTGCCTTTGTCAATCAGACTCTGCAGCAGACATTTTCCATAAAATAAATAAGGCAAATACGTAGTGCTAAGGTCTGAATGGAAACTTTCACTTAAAGATTAACAAAATAAATAGCACGCCAGAAATTCCATCCTTTCCAACTATTTAACCTTATAATAAAGAATGTTAGGTGGCTTACTAAAAAATGAATGAGGATTATATAGTATTTCAAAATTTCTTAGGGATTATGTCACCACAAAACATGAAGGCATTGCTCTAGATCAACTTTAGTTTTTAATCTGAGAGAGAGAGAGAGAGAGAGAGAGCATATGAGCAGGGGAGAGGGGCAGAAGGAGAGAAAGAGAGAATCCCACACAGGCTCCACACTCAGTGTGGAGCTTCACATGGGGCCCGATCCCATGACTCTGGGATTATGACCTCAGCTGAAACCAAGAGCTGGACACTCAACTGACTGAGCCACCCAAGCACTGTAGACCAACTTTTAATACATAAATACCTAAGATACAGTTTGGTAATATTCTGTCTAAATAGTCTCAAAACTACAACATAATTTTAAAGTCAAAAAAACCTTTAAAGCTCACATAGATCAACCATTCCATTTTCATAAACAATCTGAATCTTACAAAAGATAAGTGGTTTGAGCAAGGCCACAGTTCCATTCCTTCTCTGTCAGATCACATACACACCGACATGCAACAAATATCCTTCCTCTACTTCTTTCTGGATTTTGGGGCTGGCTGACCCTCAAACTGTGTGATTCTTGAGAGAGTTACCCATCTCGGCCTTGGCTTTGGGCAGCTTATTTTTCAGCAATCTGTTCTCTCCCCAGGGTCTCCCTGCAGCGGCTTGGTCCTGCTCTAGCAGTCTGAGCTCAGTGAAGGGGATGCTTATTAATCCCTTCAACCTCCCTGAACTCAAAGATCTTATTAATTTATCCAAACATAATAGAGGCAGAGATAATCCTTGGAGGATAGATTTCTTCTATCTGATTTCTACCACGAACTTCGCACTTTTGTTTTTTAAAATATATTTCCTGTTCCTCATCAGCTTTAATGCATGAGAAAGGAAAAGGTGGTATAATCACCAAGTCATGATATGTTTTAACCCCTGAATATGTCTGATATCCACTCTACACTTTAACCTTACTAATGCTATAGTTATTCAGGATGTCACCTCTCTTTCGGAAAACCATAATAGCCTTCAGACTGATAGCCTCTTACCTATTCTCCACTTAGCTTCCTAAAATGATAACTCTAAAAACTCCAATCTGTTGATGATGTTCGTTGGCCTTAAAAGTCTTTAAAGGCTTATCCTTTACTTGACTTATCCAGGCTCCACCAGTCTGGCCTCCTCGCTGGCCTTCTCTCCCTCCAGGTCCTCCATTTCCCTTTAACTCCCTATAATTCCCAGCAATTATAGCCAATTTGTGGTTCAAACCTGTGCACTGGGCTAGGTTCTTCCTTCCTTGCCCTACCCTTTGCCCAAAATGTTCCTCTTTTTCCTGGATCTGCATGACCTCCTTCAAATCTTCTCAAACTCCTCACTGTAGATCCCACATAACTTGGCAAATCTCCACTACTGGCCTTACCCATGGAAAGCTAGACTAAGAGTTCATTTTAGAAAGAGGGTGTGTTTTATTGATATTTATTTCCCCAGTGGAATCAAAATGGTTAATCAAAGAGCATTAGCTCTAGATATGTGGATTCTCTTAGCTCCTTGGCAATGGTTTGAGACAGTGATTTCAAAACAAATGGGCTCTGTTAAAGTAAAAGAAAATACAGTACTTTCAGTGTAATAATAATAATAATGGTAATAATGGCTAATAGGCTCTATGGCTTACTGAGTACATAATGATGATCTAAATATTTCACAAGATTATAGCCTTGAATTCTTACAAAAATTTTACATCTGCTATAGCCATTTTACAGATGGAAAACCTAAGGCTCAGAGAACTTAAATAACATGCCCAAGGTCACAAAGCTGGAAAGGGGGAAAAACTGATATTTAACTAGTGACACAGTCCAAGGTCTCAGTGCTCGATTTTACTGTCTACTCTTGCTGAAAATGAAAAATGTTAGGGAGGTTTTTGAACACAGACTTCAATTGATTTTTTTTATAAAAACACCATTATATTTTCGGTGTTAGGTTTTATGTTAAGAATAAGAACTCACGATTGGTCACATACACTCACTCCCTGAGTGCTCACACTTGGTCCCAAAGCTTCAATCACCTTCTCGAATTCCCATTACTCTAAATGTACATTTCCAACCCAGGTCTTTCTCCCAAACTCCTAACCCTATCTCTAGCTCTCTTCTAGACATTTCCTCTCTGCACATCAAACAGACACCGCCACTGAAGCATTTCAAACAATGAACTTCTTCCGACTGTCACCTCACAAATCAGACCTGCCCACATTCTTGCCCAACCTCATTAATGGCAACACTATCTGTCCAGTTGCTCAGGCTCAAAATCTCAGGTGGTCTTTGACTCCTCTATTTCTGCACTACCCACGTCAAATCTATCAGGAGGTCCTGTTGGCTCTAGCCTCAAAACAGATCAAGAATGTAACTGCTTTTCACTATCTCCAGCGCCATCTTTCACCTGGATCATGACAACGGCCCCCCAGCTGGTCTCCCAGCTTCTACTCTCTCCACTGCAGTTTGTTCTCAACACAACAGCCAGAGGAAGCCTTTGAAAATAGGAATTAGACCATGGGCTTCCTGCCCCATATCATACAGTGCCATCCTCTATCACCCAGAGCAACACTTAGTTTCCTTCCGATGGCCTACAAATACACCTCATCCTTTACACTTCTGACCTCCTCTCCTACTTTTCTTCATGCTCACTCTGCTCCGGCCAAACTATGCTAAGTGTTACTGCAGGCCTGAATGTCTCCCTGCATGCTCGTAATGTCTCCCCAACAACCCCAGTATATTCCTGCCTTAGATCTTAGCACTGGCTGTTCTTCTTTCTGCAGTTCTCTTCCCCCAGAAATACGCACAACCAACTTTCTCACCTCCTTCAACTTCAAGTCATTGGCTCAGTCTCAGTGAGGCTGTTCCTTACCACCCGATTTCAACCTGCAAACCCACACCTCTCCCCACCTTCCCAATCCCTCTCCTGGCTCTTTTTTTTTTTCACAGCATTCATGCTATCTAGTTAACCTATCCACTGGGGTCTTGTTTTGTTATCTGTCTTCCCTTGTCAAAATGTAAACTGTACCGACGTACAGAGTGGAGGCTGCAATGTAACAAATGCTCAGTAAGTCTTTGCTGAACAAATGAGTTATTATCGATGATTAATATTCTGAGTCCTCACTGGCACAGAAAAGCAAAGGGCTTTCTCAGGGTAGCATCCACGTTGACAGCTTAATAATAGGAGAGGTGGTGCTGGCAGAGCATAGCTTAAATTCAGGCCTGCAGTAACACTTAGCATAAGTATATGTCACAATGAATAAGCATATGGACTTTGGAGTCAGGGAGCCTACTTTCACATAGTGACTTTGCTGCCTATTTATTTGGGAGAGATATTTAACTCAAGCCTCTAAGTGAGAATAATAACGATAATAATGCCTGTCTTATAGTGCTAATTTATACATTATTTATCAAACGTTTTTATAGTGCCAGGTACTGTTCTAACTGCTTTACAAATGTTAACTCATTTAATCTTCACAACAGATCTATGAGTAGGAACTAATATTATGCCCATTTCCCAGATGTGAAAACGGAGACACAGAAAGCTTGAGCAACTTCCTCAAAGGCACACAGTTAAAGGTGAAGCTGGGATTTGAACCTGGCTATTTGACATCAAAGTTCAGCTCTGCTAGGCTGACACTCCTTATGGTGAGAATTAAGTGTAGGAGTCAGGTTCCTTATAATGCCGGACATTTAGTAAACTCTGAAAATGTGTTGGCTACTCTTGTTACATTACTATTATTTTTACTTAATAAGAATGTGTTTCAAATCAATTTTTATGCTGCTGAAATTAACATAAGTATACAAAAATCAACACAAAGCACATTAAACATGCTTTTCCTAACCCTAGTCACTCAGTACAAAGCCTGGATGGAACTTAATGTGCAGAATTTATAAACGGTGATGTACACAGATCATGGAACATGAGTCCTGTATAATCTTATTGCTATCCAAGCTCTTTTTGATTCTTCCGGAGTGGGCTATAGGTATATCAATTCAAATAATTTCCAAATATCAAACTGTGCTCTGTTACTCCTGTAATAAGACAATGATGCCAAAAGGGAAAAAAAGGAGAACTGTTTTAGGCATGAAAGTGGCATAGCTGTTCTGCCCCTGGGTTGTGATTACTTACAGACTGGTGGTAGCTCATACTCCACTTCAAGAACCACTCTTTCTCCAACGTTCTTCAGCAAGCTGATGATCTCATCATGGCGGAATTTGGCCAGGTTGATCCCATTCACTGCTTTGATGTAGTCCCCCACATCCAGCTGATCGCTTCTGCAAAAGAGGTAATGTGGCTTCAGGGGACCCATCCACTCCACAGGCCTGCCTCTGTTTCCCACTTTCCCTTCCTGCAAATGCACGTAAGCCTGGAGGCCTGCCTGGCAGGAGTCCCTGCTTCCTAGGCTATGGAGGGATACTTTGAAATATCCCCCTACTGGATCTGCTTGCATCTCTGATTTTTTTCCCTAACCCTTGTCTCTTTTGTTTTTAAAGGGCATGTGGAATAAAATAAAGAGGTTTTGGGTGTGTTTGGTGTTTTGTGTTTTTGGTTGCTCTGCCCATAAAGAGTTGGTCCTCTACAAACAAACGATTCAGATCTTGGCATGCCAGGACTTTTTCTTTCCTCTCATTCTCTCTCATTTTTGCTGCTTGCCTCTTGGACGTTTCCCAGCTCTCAGTATCTTCACTGGGAGTTTGCTGAGGGCTAAGGAGAGAGTTAGCATGCTCTGCTACTTAATGCTCAGAGCAGGACTGATAAAAAAGAACTAGTTACAATGAAAGTACTGGGTTTCAGTCCCATGCTTGCCTTTCTTCAACACCATAACAGAACCATGGCCACTTTGGGGGTTTCAGGCAGATTTTACTCTAAGGCAAGAGCAGACAGTGAGACCAAAGACAGTACTTAAAATTCGCATGATGGATAAGGGCCCTCAATAATACTCTTGCCCCAAACAGCAACACGTATGCTTAGGTACTGTACCTAAGTCCAGCCCTAATCATTCCTCTTTGGGGAGCTTTCCTCACCTGCTCCAGCGTGAAGTCCATGCTGTCCATCTTCCCTCAGGTCTACTAACTCACTGGGCAACTTAACCACCTCATGCTCTCTGACAGTGCTCACACTGTGGCTCCATACCATGATGCAATGCTGTTATTGTTCCCAAGCTTTTCATGTTGTCCATACCCACCCCCTCTAGTAAATTATAAGCCCCCTCAGGGCAGAGATCTTATCTTTAATTATTTTGGTTTGCAACTTGTAAAATGGTAGTGCCTTAAACAATGACTATTTGGTCATTGGGAATATAACCGGCACAGCACTACTTTTTTTGTTTTTGTTTTTTTTCAAAATTTTATTCAAATTCTAGTTGGTTAACATACAGTGCAATATTGGTTTCAGGAGTAGAATTTAGTGATTCATCACTTACATACAACACCCAGTGCTCATCCCAACAAGTGCCCTCCTTAATACCCATCTTCCATCTAGCCCATCCTCCACCCACCTCCCTCCATCAACCCTCAGTTTGTTCTCTAGCATTAAGAGTCTCTTGTGGTTTGTTTCCCTCACTTCTTCCCCCCACCCCCAATATGTTCATCTGTTTTGTTTCTTAAGGTCCACATATGAGTGAAATCATATGGTATCTGTCTTTCTCTGATTGACTTATTTCATTTCGCCTAATACATTCTAGCTCCATCCATGTCATTGCAAATGGAAAGATTTCATTCTTTTTGATGGCTGAGTAATACTCCATCGTATATATATACCACTTCTTCATTATCCACTCATCCATCCATGGACATTTGGGCTCTCTCCATAGTTTGGCCATTGTTGACAATGCCAGTACTACTTTTAATTATAGCAAAAATACAACTGAAGATGGTATCTTCCCTCTACTTACCTGTTTTTCAGGGGCTACATGAAAAAGTTCGGGAGAAATATGAAGTCCTAGCATCAGAGATTGACCATGACTATTATAAAAGCAGGAGATGAAGGTGCCTGTGTTGACATCAGCCTAGTTCATAAAGAGTCCCTCAGATTATGAGTCAATTGACTTATGTTTATAAATTATACAAATACATTGATCATCAAAACTAATTACTATTTTCAATGATACTTTGGAAGGTAAGAACTCCAAAACTATTTTTGTGATTTTGTGGACAAGACTATGGGTGTCCAGGATTTAAGATACCTTAACCTCGTTTTTAATGAAGGCTGACCATCGCCTCTGAAGAGAATTTTGAATCTGTCTATAAAGCAAGTCCCCCTGGACCCAGTCCGCAGGACATTCTGCCTTTGCCAGTAGCTAGTGTAGTCTGTAGCTCATAGAACAAGGACAGAAGTGAGCCCTCCTCATCTATGCTTCCTATTCTTTTGGAAACCTCATCTTTGCCTTAATGAAAAGGGAAATGTCACAACTAGAAAAGCAGGAAAGATGTGGGACAAGCAAAATCATTACTCAGAAACTCGGAACTGGGCTTTCCTACTCCAGTAGGCTCCCCACATCCCTGCAACCGATTTCCTGTGTACCCGTGATACGGGTCATCTGGTCCATTTACACGATCGGAGTGTATCACTCCCACTGCGGCCAGTCTGCTGTTCAGGGGCATGGTTGGGGACTGGAGCCATACAGGCTTTTTAAAATTAAAGTCTTACGAGGGCCAGGTGGCTCCCCGGTAACCTGGCATAGACCAGAAAAGCTTCTACAAACATGCCCTGGTGTGCTTCTGGCTGGCAGATGGCAACGTCATTTATTCATTAGTGACCTTTTCTGATGGAGCTTCAATTTGTGAATTAATCACACCCTGTGTTCCTTTCCCCACAATTCCCTGAGACGCAGTTACCTAGCAGCAATTCCTCCTTGCCGCAGGTTAGACACTCGTGGCTTGCCGTCCTTATCAATTCCACCCGATACCGTCAGCCCGAGGGTAGTGCCTTCCTTCTTCATCAGCTCAACCACGGTGGAGCCCTTGAATTCCTCTGTTAAGAGAAAAGCATTTGCCTTATTAAATGAGAGTTGAAGCACAAGGTGCAGTTGTGCATGGTGAAGGATCTCCTTCCTTCCCATAAACTCTTCCCACTTTCCCTTTGGTGAGAAAAGATCCGTGGCCTCTTTTCCATTGCAATTTGCAGTGTGTCTCATAAAGATGTGCATGCAGATAACGATGACGCAGGTATCTCAATATAGGTTATTAAAATGGGTATCAGTGGGGTAGTTCACTCTAGGTTCACAATTAAGAGGTGGAACATGGCTTAGATACAAATGACAATATTTGCCCTTTGTTTTCTGCCATTCTCAAGGGACTTTCTCTGGTTTCTCTCCTTTTAACTCCAAAGGAAACAATAGAGACTTATAAGATAAGGGCCCAGACCAGAGTTTTAAATAATAATACAACAAAAAAAATCTTATTTAGCTATCTATCTATTTATTTATTGAAGTTTATTTTGAAAAAGAGAGCACACAAGTAGGGTGGGGGCAGAGAGAGGGGGGAGAGAGTCTTTCAAGCAGGCTCTGCACTGTCAGCACAGAGCTCGATGTAGGGCTTGATCTAACAAACCATGAGACCATGACCTGAGCCAAAACCAAGAATCATACTTAATCAACTGAGCCACCCACGCGCCCCCAAAATAATTTTAAACAATAATACAGATCATGCAGCGGCACATCTCAAGTTCCTGGTACACGTCAGCTGAATAAGCCAATGGGCACAAGAGAAGAGAGCTTTCCACAGATTCAGGAAAATAATTTTGACTCCATCGGTTTTTTATCTTTCAGAAAACAAGGACAGCGGCTTCACGTAACAACTCCCATCACTTCTTGCAGAACGTGTCACAGTATGGTGAGGTGGGGTTGGTCCTCAGATCCCCAGATAACTGCCATAAATCCCCCATTCTCTACTTTTAAAATTTCAAGATCTCACAGATCTTGTCCAAACAATGTCTATACACCACGAGGGAACCCAAATCTTCCAATTTTAGGCACAACAGAAAGTGAGAAAGCTTTAAGAATATCCTTTCTTTCAGAAGTAAAAAGGAGTAGAGTCAACATTTACCTATCCAGAGGTCATTATGATCAACGCTGTTTTCGAATTCTCCATTATATTATCTCCCCTCTGCATCTACACTTTCTGGGGAGGGATGGGAAACTCAAGTTTTCCAATTCTTCCTGAATCATGTTATGAATTTCAGGAGTTATAAACTTCTAGGACATCAAAGACTCTACATTAAAATACAAGGATGGACTTTCTTCTTCAAAGTTAAGAAACCAAAGTTATTGGCCCACCTCTTCCCCTTCCGTAATTACACATAACAGAGTTAATTATCATTTCAAAAATCGATATGAAAGCTTATCATAAAAGTTTTAAAATTGTTGCTGCTGGTACACTATCCCACTAGCCAATGAAAAAAACTCAAACCATGTTAATAAAAGAAATGATCATTTCTCTGATCTAGGAAGGAGAACAGAGTGCTCCAGGAAGGATTGCGAGGGGGGTAAGGACACTGATTTCCTCAGCAACATACTGACTATCATTCCAGGCAAGGCTTTCAAGATCACCAAGTCCTGTGACTTTAGCACACCAGGACACACTCTTTTTCATGACACACTCATGGCCCTGGATACATGAGCTGTTACTGCTTTTTAAAGTAAAAGCGAAGGAAGAGTGTGAATGATTTTAACTTCATTCACTACATGTCATAAGAAAGACCAAATGATGACTGAAATTCAAGAGTCAACATTCCTATCATGTGCATCAAAGCACAGGGCCATTTACATCACTTAACAGATGCCTTTGAAACAAAATTCCATCATTGGGCACATTTAACCTGTACCCTTTAAAAACAGAATAAAACAATCCCTTCCACATCACATAAAACATACATAGGTCCAACTGGTATTTAAAAAGGTCAACCTAACAACCCCTATAAGTCCTTTCTGGCAGAAGGCTAGGTATAAATTATTTTCAAAAGCAGGTTAAGTAATTAAAGTAATAAGAATTACATAATAGCTGATGACTAGTCATATTACAGAGACATAATATGCTCAACGATTTTGTCCAACAAAAAAACTCTCTGAATTTTGTCTAAATATGTAGGTTGATCCTGTATATTTAAGCATTTGACTACAGATTTTTACACGAAGAATCTGAAGTGTAGTTTTGTAAGGGCCCACCTCAAAGGTCAATCAGAAATGTACAAAGAAGCAACTACGAAATAGTAATACCAGGCAAGGTAGAAATCAATTTTAACTGATAAGCTTTTCATTTCTACTCAGGTTTTCAAGAACATGCTTTCTGCATAAAGCGGGCTACCAGTACACAAGTTCAGCTTTATGGGATGTAGACAATGTAGTTTTCTCCAGAAAGAAATGAGGTCTTTACCAGACTTCTCACTGAATCCTGAAAATCTAGAAAAGGTTTAACTCATTTTTAAAAATTTTCTTTATTTAGAGAGAGAGGGAAAGAGAGAGAGAGAGATGGAGAGCAGGGGAGGGGCAGAGTGAGAGGGAGAAAGGGAGAATCCAAAGCAAATTCCACACTGTCAGTGTCAAGTCTGATGTGGGCCTTGAACTCATGAACTAGGAGATCATGGCCTCAGCTGAAACTAGTTTAATAACATGAAAGAAAGAAAATATTGATATGCCAGTTAATTGAGTAATTTGTAAATTCATTGATTCTAGAATTTACTGAGTGCCTACTATGAGCCAGACAATGAAATTCAAAAGATAAAAAAAAGTTAGAGATGCTTCCCGCCTCGTCACTGAGGCCAAAGAGTCACAGACCAGCATATCAGAGCATGGTTTGGGGTAAGGGGGACAGAGAAGAGATGATCCTGATTGCAATATTAAGTGAAGGCTCAGTTTTCCAAATGCAACATCTATTTCACAATTTTGTCTCCTGTCTAATCTGTCTGTATTTATCGATCAGGATTAGCTGAGCAGAACAAAGGAGGAATCTAAATTAGGCAAAACTCAGTAAAGATAGAATATTGTTGCAAGAAAATGCGCTGAATCACAAGAATGTTAACTGCCAAGTAAGTATCTCTAGATCCCAAAGGACTGACAAAATCTTTTATGGCTGTTTTGAAGGGAACAGGAGAAAAGAAGTAGTTGGAAGAGGGAGGAATATGCTTCTGGAGTTTATTTTCTCCTAACTTGCACTCTTCATTAGATGAATCAGTCATTTTATGTATTTTTTGGTGTTTAATGTTTGCATAATGATGTAATGGTAAAGAGAGATGATGAAAGATGCATTCACTTGCATGAATTCACTTATTTATCAAAGATTACTGAAAGACACTCCTCAGTGGAACACTGGAACTTAGACAAGTCAGTACATTGTAATAATTTCTGTTGTCGTGATTTAAAATGCAAGCATCCCTCCCCAAATTAAGAAGACCACGTAGTGAAGACTGTAGTATCCCCAAATTAGCAAGCAGTACAGGGAACAGATGATGCCCAACTGGCAAGGAGAGAGACGGTTCTGGACTTGACATTTAATCACCAGATTTAATGATCTTAGCAAAGAAATCACAGTTTTACATCTGTATCAGTACTCAGTCAACATAATCAATGACAATTACACTGATAGAATAGGATTTAGTTGTTTGCTGTTTTTCCTTGGATTTATAATTCAATCCTCTTAATTACTAAACTCCAGAAAGTTTTAAGAAAAGTAACAATGATGCCTGGTGAAAGTAAAAGAATTATGAAAAGTTCCTGCAAATAAGAAAATCCAATAACATAGATGGTTACATAATTGATATGCAGAAAAACATATCCTTTATATAAACAAACAGCCAGTTAGAAGTTATAACAGAAGGAAAAAAAAACCATTCACAATAGCCAATAAATAAATAAATAAATAAATAAATCTATCTCCTTGGAAACAATTTAATGAAAATCATATAAGATTTATATGAAGAAAACTTCAAAAACACTTCAGGATCATAGGATCAAAAAAAATGTAAAAGAATCCCATTCATTCATTCAATAAAAAGCTGAGCACTTACTATATGCCAGGCATCGTTCTAGGCTTTGGAAACTGAACAAAGCTGAAAAACAGTTTGGAAACTGAACAGAGAAAATCCTTGCCATCTAGGAACCAATATTCCAGTGGGTAGCATAATCTAACATCAAAAATATGTCAATTCTCCCTAAATTAATCTATGAAGTTTACAATATCCATAAAAATGGCAATAAGATTATCTGGACAGAAGGTATATTTAATACTGTTGAAAAAATGGAACATGCGTCCTTGCAAAGGATCTAAAAAATTGTGGTCCCAAAGTATATCTGCTTAATGTTGCTATGAAAGAATATAGAGAACTCGCCAATGATGCCACCATGGGTGAGTTATTGGAGTTGTGACTGGATGTTACACTACGAATTCTATCTCCTCCGATACCCCAGAAGCATGAACCTGGAGTGGGAAGGCTGGCAAAGCCTTGGTGTCTGCCTCCCAGGCATTGGTCAGAATCTGGATCTCCTTGGCTATACCAAAGGGAAAAAAAGAAGGGGAGGGGAGGGGAAAGGAAGGGAAGGGATGAAAGGGAAGGAGAAGGGAGGGGAGGGGAGGGGAAAAGGAGAAAGGACAAGAGGGGAGGGGAAGGGAAGGGGAAAGGGCATGGCAGGGAAGGAATGAAGACAAAGAAAAGAAGCAGCACAGACATATGGCATTCAGAACCCATCATTAGACCATCTTAGATTTTGTACTACTGGTTTGCATGAAATAAAGGTATGGCATAAGAATCGTATTTTGTTCTGTAAAACTCTTGGTGTCTGGACATTCTTGCTTCATTGCTTGTTTTTTTTTTTTAATATTTTTATTTATTTCTAGGGGAGAGAGAGAGAGAGAGAGAGACAGTGTGAGCAGGGGAGGGTCAGAGAGAGAGGGAGTCACAGACTGAAACAGGCTCCAGGCTCTGAGCTGGCAGTCAGCACAGAGCCCGACGCAGGGCCCGAACCCACGAACCGCGAGATCATGACCCAAGCGAAAGTCTGACGCTTAACCGACTAAGCCACCCAGGCGCCCCTCATTGCTTGCTTAAAAATATAAGCTTAGACCAGAAAAAGAGAGTTAACTCTAATTTTTGGCCAGTCCCTAAATTTTAGGGGCTAAATGACCAGAGAATCACAAAGTGGACAATTTCAACAGTTGCTGAAACTGGGGGAACAAAAAGTGATGATGACAACAAAGAGTGACAAGGGCTACGACAGAGGNAACCCACGAACCGCGAGATCATGACCCAAGCGAAAGTCTGACGCTTAACCGACTAAGCCACCCAGGCGCCCCTCATTACTTGTTTAAAAATATAAGCTTAGACCAGAAAAAGAGAGTTAACTCTAATTTTTGGCCAGTCCCTAAATTTTAGGGGCTAAATGACCAGAGAATCACAAAGTGGACAATTTCAACAGTTGCTGAAACTGGGGGAACAAAAAGTGATGATGACAACAAAGAGTGACAAGGGCTACGACAGAGGTAAATAAAGGGTAGTCATGGCGCAACCTGGGAGGACCCCTAATCAGGCTGAGCAAGCAGTGCTCTGAATGGCTCCTGGGACGGGTTTCCCCTAAGCTATTCTGAAGGCAGCTTCAGTTCAGTGAATGGAGGGAAGGTGTTAGAGGCAGAGGAATGGTAAGTAGTAGGTGATTACATGGGTTCTGGGGCGAGTATATCCATCAGTTCCATATGGACTTTGTCAACTCTGGCTGCATGTTAGAATCAGCTGGGGAGCTTTTCAAATACCAATGCCTGGGATCAACCCAGAACAAATCATCAGAATACCCCTGATGGATTTTTAAATTAAACTTTTAATTTTGAGGTAACCATAGACTCTCATGCCATTGTAAGAAATACTATAGAGAGATGCCTTAGACCCTCTATCTTGTTTTCCCCTTTGGCAACATCATGCAGAACTGCAATACAATATCACAAGCAGTATATTGACATTGATACAGTCAAGATACAATATGATAAGTTCCCTCATGTGTGTAGCCATAGCCACTTGTCTCCTCCCTGGACACCTTCCTTAACCCCTGGTAACCTCTAACCTATTCTCTATGCTTATAACTTTGTCATTTAAAGAATGCTAAATAAATTTAATTATACAGTATAAATCCTTTGTGGATGACTTTTTACATTCAGTATAATTTTCTATACCATAGCAGTGGTTGATTCCTTTTTATTGCCAAGTAGGAGTCCATGGCATAGATATACTACAGTGTGTTTAACCATTTAACTCTTGAAAGATGTGTTGGTTGCCACTAGTTTGGGGCCATTACGCATAAAGCCACTATAAACATTCATGCACAGGTTTTTGTGTGAACCCAGTCATTCACTTCTCTTGAATAAGTGTCCAGGAGTACAATTGCTGGGTCATATGCTAGTTACACATTTACTTTTCTAATAAGTTGCTAAATTATTTTCCAAGGTAGTCATACCATCTAATATTCCCAACAGCAGTGTATGAATGATCAGTTTTTCTACATCCTGTCCAATACTTGATGTTGTGACTATTTTTTTTTATTTTAGCTATGCTGATAGGTGTATCAGTAATACCTAATTATGGTGNCTGTGTGTGTGTGTGTGTGTCTACTTATTTGCCATCTGCATATTCTCTTTGGTGAAATGTCTCTTTATGTCCTTTGCCCATTTTTAATTAGACTGTTCACTTTTTTACTGTTGAGTTTTGAGAGTTGCTTATATATTCAAGATTCTAACCCACTGTTGGTCGTGAGATTTGCAAATATTTTTGCCCAGTCTGTAGCTTTTCTTTTCATCATCTTAATAAGGTCTTCTGCAGAGCAAACATTTTTAATTTTGATGACGTCCAATTAGTCATTTATCCTTTTACAGGTCATGCTGTTATCAAGTCTAAGAACTCTTTGTTGAGCCTTAGGTCCTGAATATTTTCTTCTATATTTCTTCTACAGTTTCTAATAGTTCTATAACATTATGGTTTACATTTAAGTCTATGACCTATTTTGAGTTAAATTTTGCATAAAGTATAAGACTTAGTCAAAGATTCATATATTTTTTGAGGGCAAAGGGCTATAGATGATGACCAATTGCTTCAGTAACCATTTGTTGAACAATCTATCTTTACTCCATTGAACTGCTTTTGCATTTAAAAAAAAATAAGTCAATTCCTGGAATCTTTATTTTGTTTCATTGATGTATTTATTCATCCACAGATACCACATAGATTTTATTACTGTAACTATATAATAAGTCTTGAAATGGGTAGGCTGATTCCTCCTACTTTATTGTTCCAGCTATTCTAGTTCCTTTGCTTTTCCATATAGATTTTGGAATACTGTTATCTATATCTACAAATTTTTTCCTGGTAGTTTGAGAGGACTTGTATATAAGCTGGTATGTCAGTTTGGAAAGACTAGACACCTTTACTATCCTGAGTCTTCTAATCCATAAGCATGTTATATCTCTCCAAATAGGCAGATCTTCATTGATTCTGTTCATCAGCATTTTGTAGTTTTCAGCATACAAGTCCTATACATGTTTTGTTAGTTTTACATCTAATTATTTAATTTTTAGGGGATCAACTACAAATGGTAATATGTTATTAATTTTGATGTACACCTCTTCATTGCTAGTGTATAAATATATAGTTGATTTTTGTATATTTATGTTGTATCATGTGGTCTTGCTGAACTCACTTAATAGTTCAAGGAGGTTTTTTTGGTTGTTGTTTTATTTTGTTTTCGCTTTTGTGTATTCCTTAGGGTTTTCTATGTAGCCCATCATGTCATCTGCAAAAAAGAACAATTTTATTTGTTTCCAATCTGTATGCCTTTTATTTTCCTTTCCTTCCTAAAGGATGAGCTAGAACTTCCAGCACAATGGCGAATAAGAGTAGTGAGAGTGGATATCTTTCCTTCTTCCCTGTCTTAGGGGAAAGACATTAAGTATTTCATCATTACGTATTATGTTAGCTTGTAGCTTTTTGTAGATACTCTTTGTCAAGTTGAGGAAGTTGATGATGAGTTGGAATTTTGTCAATTCTTTTTGCATTGATTAATTGATATGATCATGTGGTTTTTTTCTTCTTTAATATGATAATGCAGTGTATTGCACTGATTTTCTAATATTAAACCAATCTTGCAACTCTGAAACAAATCCCACTTGCTAATTATATATAACCCTTTTTGTATATTGATAGATTCTATTACTAATATTTTGGTAAGGATTTATTTTGCATCTATATTCATGAGGGATATAGTATGTAATTTTCTTTTGGTAGTGTCTTTGGTTTTGGTATCAGGATAATAATGCTAGCTTCATATCATGAATTGGATACATTCCTTACTTTCATATTGTATGGAAGAGATTATGCAGAATTGATGTTTTTCTTTTTTTAAACATTTGGTGTAATGTTTCAAGGAAGCCATTTATATCTGAACTTTTCTTTTTCGAGGTTTTAAATTACAAATCCATTATCCTTAATAGTTATAGGACTATTTAAATGAGCTATGTCATATTGTGATGAGCTGTGGTAGTTTGTTTTTCAAGGAATTGGTCCATTTCAATGAGATGAAAATCCTTGCAGGTGGGGAACTGGACATAAGCATGTTTTTAAAGCTCTCCAGGTGATTCTAACATGTAGTCAAGATTGAGAGACACTGATTTAGGGTCTGGTGCATGGGGAAAAATTGGTAGAAAACAGACTGGGAAGCAAACAAAGGAAGTGTTCAGACTTAAGTTTTAGGAAAGGTAAGCCTGTTATTACAGTAAAACAGTGGACTTGGTAATGATGGCATGAAGTATTGGGGAGAAAGTCACTAGATTTGGGTCAGGGAGAACCACTACAAGCCACCTCAGTAATACATTAATATAGTTAGGCTTTGCTGTGTCAACAAATCAAAAAATGAATAATTGCTCAACTGCAACATAAGTTTACTCTGCTCGTGTACAAGTCTAAGGCAGGTGTTCCCGATCAGCAGCCGGCTCCTCTCCACATAATGGTTCAGGGATCTATGCTTGTTTCCATTTTATGACTCTTCTTCTATGTCATCTTCTATGGCTCTGGTTTCCAAACTGTGTGCTAAGGTGCCTCGAGGTTCCCTAGTGAACTCACAGGACCACCAGGGACTATTTAAAATTTTTGAGGAGCAGAGAGCCATACTTGACATCTTTTGAACACAACACTACCTACTAGCTGGAAGTAGTTTTGCTCAACATTGGATCACACTATATTGCTTTTGTTGATGTTCTATCTTTCCAAAGTTGGGTTTTGGGTTTTACGAAAAGGGAATTCCATGTGAAAATCAATGTGGAACAGGAGATGAGGCTGTCACTGTTTGATTTGAAAGTTTGAGAACTTGTGCAATGCCCAATTAGCACACACATATCACTACTAAGTATTCTGGTTCTTCCAATTTACATGTATTATTTTTCAAATGTCTACTAAGTGGTTAGGATACAATATATGCTATATGGACTTAACTACCTAATAAAAGGAACTATTGATATTTCATTTGACCTTCATGTGCTATGAAAAAATTGGTGAGACACTAAGGGTTCTGTCAACTGAGAAAGTTTAGAAACTGCTGCCCTAGGACTTTATCTTGTTTTCGTTCACCTGATTGAAGGGGAAAAAGAGCTTTCTTAAAAGCCAAACTGGCCTACTTCTGTTCACATTCCAATGGCAAGAACTTGTTCCATGTCTGCACCTAAGTACAAGGGAGGCTAAATACTGGAGTGAAGACAGATGCCAAAACAATAAAGGTAGGGTGGGTTTTTAGAGACAGGGAGGCCACATGTGAGAGACTAAAATCCATCAGTAGCTATGGGATGGCATGGACTCCAGATATATTGAGGAAGAACTGCCCTGGGTTGGGACAAATCAGTGTGTGGGGAGCAAGGATCTGTGAGGGACAAGAGGACTTCAAGGATTCCAATTTGGTCGTGGGATATTGATGTCTCTCAGGAGGAAGGGGACTCTGGAAAATGAGAGAAAGTCTGTGTTGTTGTGCCTCATTGGACAGGGGATAGTCACATGATATAATGTCATAGAGAGAGAAGCAAAATGTGATTTAAGTATCAGGGAAACACCTAGTGTTAGTATACTTTTCATCATACCTTAAGCAAAGTGGGTCGTCTGTAAGACCCTCACCCTATGGCTGTAACATAAAAATAGAAAATGCATTTTAAGAGCAACTACCATAGGCACATTCAGCAAAATAAGCATTGGTGAAACTCTTTGCTTCTTGCGGTTCTATTAACTACATTGAATTTTAAAAAGATAGCCTTAACAGTGAAATGGAGATACTATTGATGAAAACTCTATACGATGAGTCACAAATTTCCAAATGTTAGTGACAGAGACAGTGTTTGTTCCCCTCTGTATGTCCAGTGCCTAGGATGCAGCCTGGCACATTAGTAGGACTTCCTGGTAACTGCTGAGTGAATGAGCACATCAGTCCCAACAGAAGGATTATGAGCAGGCAGTGAGCACTGGCTTGTAGCAAACAGAATTACTGCTGGATCGTGCAGAAGCAAAATGAGAAAGGAGCAGAATGCGAACAGGAGTAGACAGGGTTATTTCCCTAAGCTTCTGTGGCTGATCATTATTATTATTATTTTTACCATTTCTTTAGTAAGGGGGATTGAGGCCCATACTAGAATACCACAGCTGTATCTATGTATTCCTTCTGGAGAGAATATTATTGCTCACACTACAGTTTTATCTATATATTACTTTTAGTGGTGCCACTTGGAAGTTTATCCCCCTCAGGAAATAAGCCGATGCTTTTTCCAATACTCATTTCAAGTTCCTCCTAACAACCCCTGGTTCAGCAAAGCTTCTGGGATCAACGCTGGGTTTCTATGATGAATGGCTGCCTTTTCAGTCTCGGTTCCTGCCACCCAGACTTGCAGAGAAAGGTCTTCTGGCACTTTCCACCTCTGTGTGGTGACATGAAGGATGTACCAGAATTTCTTTCATCCCCTGGGAATCTGAGCATAAGTTAGATCAGTGGCAGGGATGTACATCACATAAATATTACCCAGCACAAATATTCATGTGAAACAAAATTATGATTGGTATTTATCTTACACAGTGACAGGGACAGCTGGATTAATATCCATATGTTCCTTAGAGCACCTCAAGAGAAAGAGAATATATAAATATGTAGTACCGAATATAAAAATCTGAGCCCTCTGAAAGTATGTGATGAATAGATCAGGATTTAAAAATAGATAAAGCTGAGATGTGGATTCTGGTGTAACTGATTCAGATACCATATGTTTCCTAGAACATCAAGAAAAAAATAACCCTGATTTTAAAATATGGCAGAACTAGAATTCTTTCAGTTTCCTACTTCTTCAAAATCAATGATTTGTCAAACTTTGTTATTAAGTTTCCCAGTGTCACACGTATTCAAATCATTGAATTTTTTTGTGTCTTCGTTTCCTTATCTCTAATATAGGGATAATAAGAGTACCTCCCCATAGGGTGTTGAGAAAATTGTGATAAAATTCTTATAAGGAATTTACTATATTACTTTATTATAGAACCTGGCACATAAATAGTATAGGAAACATGATCTAATATATACCATATTTATACTAATAATCATTATTATATTTAATATAGTATCTGCCACCGATTAAGTGTTTGATATATATATATATATATATATACACATATATATATATATGTTAGCCATAGTATTGTTATTATTCTTACTACTACTACTAGGATATAAAATATTCCACGTATGCAGATTACCAATCTTCTACAGTATTTGATAGTTATGAATAGAATATAAAATAATTAGCGGTGATATTTAACCATTTGTTGAGTCATATATTTCTTTGAGAATCTAATGAAATCCATGGGCCCCCTCTCTAGGGATAATAAGAGTATTATCCTCAGAAAAATTTTGTTTAGGGCACCTGGGTGGCTCAGTCAGTTGAGTGTCTAACTTTGGCTCAGGTCACGATCTCACAGTTTGTGTGTTCAAGCCCCACATCAGGTTCTCTGCTGTCAGCCTGTTAGTGAAGAGCCTGCTTCAAATCCTCTGTTCCCCCCTCTCTCTGCTCCCCTTACTCACGCTCTCAAAAATGAATAAACATTAAAAAAAAAAATTTTATATACAATTTTAGGGGAACTCATGGGCACGGCACTCTGGATCACATCCCTGTACTCAAAAAACCATGAGGATCCTAAGATGCATCATATTTGAGCCATGTGAAAATCACAGAACATCTATTAGGCTGATATTTTACAATCTACGCACGTATCAGGTAGGGGTCATAAAACAGCACATAATGCCCAAACCTACCATTCATATGTTCCTTTGTAGTCATTTAATAATCAAAATGAAACCATATCCAAGATACTAAAAACAGGAAGTGACTCACCTCAGTGAAACTTCCTCTCTTCCTGAGTGGGATGGCCTATGTGGTAGACATTTATATCTGAGAACCCATAAGGACCAGCAAGAGGGACTGACTGTGAAGAAGATGCAACAATTTTTCTTTGGGAAAACTCTCCATCTGTGACTTTTTAATTTAGGTGGTTGTAATCACATTTTCAAAGTTGTTGACACAGTTGAAAAACTGGATTCTACAAGCTAAACAACTGGCACAGCTAATTTTGAAATTACCTTGATCTTCAATGGTTTCCTAGAGAAGTTAACCGCATTCTTACAGCTACTTGTGGACCACTTTGGTTCAAAAATATTTTTGAGCACCCACTATTGCCAGACTGTGCTAGCACTTCAGAGATCAATAATCACCGCCTCTACTTTTCTGCAGCTCATGTTCTACATGTCTAAGGGATGAATAGTCTACACTATATTTCAATTAAGTGTTTTTGGTCCACAGTATGGCCCAGGAGCCTGGGGAATAACCTGTGGTCCTGGGGAAGCTTCCTGCAGGCTACAGATGTGTGCTTGGAGGTTTAAATTCATCCTTTAGGTGATTTACTTGTGATATTACTATCATTTCCATCTTATAGTTGGAGAAACAGAGGTATCAAAAATTGCTTAGCAGATTAATAAGATACTGGTGGGTTTTTGCATGTCTTTCTGGATATCTTTTTTTTTTTTTAAATATTTTTATTTATTTCTAGGAGAGAGAGAGAGAGAGAAAGACAGCGTGAGCAGGGGAGGGTCAGAGAGAGGGAGTCACAGACTGAAACAGGCTCCAGGCTCTGAGCTGGCGGTCAGCACAGAGCCCGACACGGGGCTCGAACCCACGAACCGCGAGATCATGACCTAAGCGAAAGTCGGACGCTTAACCGACTAAGCCACCCAGGCACCCCTCTGGATATCTTTTTGACCAGTGTTTTATGTTGAATAACTGTTTAGATATAAAAAGCCAGAGCTACTGTGTAGAATTGGATTAGAATGATCAGATGGCCTGGTCTGGGAGTCTAGCTGAACAAAAGGGATTAGAGATAGGTTTTCTCCAGCTGAGGGGTGAGAAGAAAGAAGCAGTCTGAAAAGGAAGGACATCTGAGACAGACATATGTCAGGTAAGTATGCACAAGCAGCTAGGCACTGTAGCTTTTTAAAAGACAACGGGAAGGACAATGCCTGGGGTCTCATTCAGGGTGACAAGGAAACGGGTGAATGATAAACTTCAACAAGAAATTAGACTTCTTAAATAATCGGGTCAAAGTGGGACTTAGAGCTACACGTGCTTGGATTCTTTCTTCAATGGATACCTACATACCCATGGGCTAGCACGAGCTAAGACAACCCGATTGAATAGAGAAATTAAAGTATTTCTGACACCTTTTAAGATTATCCATCCTTTTAAAGCAGCTAATACTTTTCAAAATGTTCTCATCTCCACGATCCCATTTAACCTTTAGAATAACTCTGTGAAGAGGATAGCACTGCCATTTTAGAGATGAGGAAACGGAGATTTGAAAACTAGTTTATGAGGTGGAACTTCGTATCTGTTTTAGGCACATGACAACTGCCTCATATAACTGAATGCCAGAAATGTTCAGACTTATCCTAAAATAATTGCTAAACAACGGACACAAGAAGGTAATGAAATACTCCTGAGAAAGGAGCTGAAAAATAGGGCCATCCCGAGGCAGACTCCAAGCCAGCAGAGTAACAGTAAGCCAGTGAATCAGTCCCTCTCATTTTGTTACAGATGTCATAGGCATTTATTTGACTTTCTTTTGTTTTATGAGACGTGATCCATTTCAAATAAAGAACAGATGGAAAACCAATAGTATACTCACTGCAGATAACCAAGAAGCAAGGCATCAAGGGAGCCCCGTAGACTCTCCATGGAGAAGCCAGGAAGCAGGGCTTCAGTGAATTTAAGTTTGATTGGAACCCTCTTGAGATCTCACTGCAATTCAGAAAAGGAAGAGGCTGTACTGCCCACATCAAGGACAGCGCCCACACCCTACCTTTGGCTTCCTCCACTCTGACAAGGACAGACTTCTCTCCTAGCCCCTCTCCTGGGTCAACTCTTTCTTCTGCCCCACATGGGAAACAACTATATTCTGGTCCCAAAGGAAAGGCTTCCCATTAGGGTGAGCAGCAGGGAATGAACAGAGACACCAGAGTCATTACTATTTCTTCTCTGTTCAGTCCTTTGTATTAGTACCTCAATCACCATAGGGAACATAGCCTCACCCAACTATCTTGTAGCTTCACTCTGAATATGAAATGTTTTAGTCCTGTCTAGCCCTCTCTGCTCTCCCTCCCTCCCTCCTTCCATTGCATACTTATTGTTAATTTGCTAAATGCTAGGCACCTTGCCATCTAGCAATAAACAAGACAGACCCAGTCCCTGCCCTCAAAGAATTTATATTCTAGTAAGAAATACAGATCCTACACAACAAAAAATCATAAGTGTGATTAGTAATAATTAGCAAAACGAAGGGTAAGGGTTCTAGTCAGGGGCTAATTAGGAAACAACTGCTTGAAAAATATTTGCAACTGGTTCCTTACGTTCACATGGTCGCATGGTCTTGTAAAATTTGAACAAGATAGTTTTGAATTCTTTTTCTTAGAGTTGTCTCCCCTCAAATTGTATAAGGGTCAGGTGCAACAAAACCTAGGTCTTCCTACAATAACATCACCTCACATCTGAATAGTACCTAAAGGATTGCCTCATAGAGGTGCATACATTTTTCTCATTTGATTCACGGAAACCTAGGATCTTAGGGATGAAAACATGGAAGCTTTCCAAGGTTAGATGACTGGCCTAAGGATACCACATCAGGCAAATCATTTGCTAGAACTTAAAAACAGGTGCTCTAACCTTAAATCTCTTCTTTCCACTATATCACTTTGGTTCACTTGGGGTATCTTGGCTTCCCAAGTTGCCAAAGTGATATATGTCAATAAAAGTTCCAAATTCTAATAAAAGCGTGCTATAACTATTTCTCTCTTTCTTCTTAAATGTAAGTATGAAACATTAAAACAAACTGTAGTTCAAACAGATTGTGAAAGTCACTTTCACATGACAGGTGAAAGAATATTTACTGATTTGTATTGAGTTAGGGACCTGCCAAATCCTCATTTGGAAGCCGACACCAGTTCCAGAAAATAACAACTTTGTGTTAAAACTGTTGAGAAATATGCCCTGCTGAATATCTAAAGAGGCTTACTCTTTTTTTTTTTTTTTGCTCTTTTAGTTTCTGTTCAACTCAGTGATATATATACACACACATGCGAATGTATTTTTCTTATATCTGTATCTGAAATCTGTATACATGTTTCCTAAAAAAAATTACAAGCCTCTGTTTTCCCCCATTACATACTTTTCTTTAACAGATTCATCATGTGGTCTGAATACAATACTCACCCATGTTATCAAGTATGAACAGAGCAAAGGACAGTTTCTTTTTAAAAGCACAATGCCCTACCAACGCCTTCAAAATCCATTAAAGAATATCTCACCAAGCCCAGGAGAGCATTACAATAATTGCTTCTCTTACCCAGGTGAAAAAGGACATATCTGTCAACTAAAGAAGTGCAGAAGCAATTAACACCTCAACACTCTACTGGGAAATTGCTTAAATTAAGGAAATAACAGGGATGCCTTATGGTTATTGTATCTCTAATATTTAGTTATTAGCATGGCTGGAGAGTGCCTCCATCACTCCCATCTACTCTCCCCAGCACAACAGGGTCAAGAGCCAGTGTGTGCATGACTTGGGGTGTATTTGGATGTCTGCATGTGTGGCACATAATGGTACTTCAGTCATCTCATTCTTCAGAGGCTCAGTGCAGAAAGAGGGTTGGTAGATGCACTAATGAAATCAACATGCAAGGCTCTAGATGTCTTAAGTCAGAAACTTCTCAGGCATAAAAAACACATTTCCGAATTCTGTGCTACACAGTAGAACTGCCTTATCCATTCTCTTCCAAAGCTGGGCTACTACATGGGACGTTCCCATTTACCAAGCCTTCTAGACAAATAACAGAGGCAGGTGACTGAGCCGGGGAGTGAATCAGACAAGTTGAAACCCTTGTTTGTCAGCAGCAAGATCAAGAGAAAACCTAGAAATCCAATCTTTCTCTCTTCTGGGAAACACCCAGTAATGTTATATAGACTTTACTGAGCAGTATAGGTATACAAACCTGCTTGGAGTTTTGAGAAGCTGAATAAAAAGGGCCTGAGAATCTACAAATCTTAGTAAAGGTAAAATATATTTCTTTCTTTTCTCCCCACCCCATCCCTAAATCTTGACTGGTAAAGAGGGATCAAAGCCACTCAAAATTCCCAGAGAAAAGTATATAGGATGCTCTAGTTCCCATTTTTATACAGGTGAAGTCAGGTAAAAATGAAAAAGCATGTAGAAGAAAAGTAGCAATGAGTCAGGAAGATGCTGGAGGAGACTATGAAGGAGGAAGGCAGTTCTTCACCTTGCCTGGGGACTGAATTACATCACAGTTGATCTAAAATTTCAAGACCTACATCCATTTGGTTATCTTCACTATGTGCCTATAATCACAATCCAGCACCTGTCTGGATACCCTCAAAAAGCTACCTATGTTGTTTTCAGACAGTTTCAATGAATGAGTAATAACTACATTTATTAAACACCTTGTAGGGACTAAGCCTGACTTCGTATGCTGTGGCAGACAGATTACAGGGTAGTCTTCTAGGATCCCTAACTCCTGATCCTAAGCCCTGTGTCGCTCCTTTTCTTGAATGTCGGTGCAACCTATGACTTGTATCGAACCAGCAGAATATGGCAAAGGTGCCAGGATGTAGATGATTACACGTACATCGTTTTGTACGTAAGGCTGTAGTGCCCGTATAGCTGGAGACTTCCTCACCCTTGTGGGTTTTGTGGAAGCAGGCAGCCATGCTGGGGCTGGAAGTGGCCTTCGGCTGACAGTCAGCAAGAAACCGAAGCCTTGGATGGAATTCAGGCAATACCCTGAGCAAGCTTGGAAGCAGATCCTTCCCCAGTCAAGCCCCATTTGAGACCGCAGCCCTGATTGTAGCTTTGTGAGACCCTAATTAGAAGACCAAAGAAGCTGTACCTAGATTGACTCACAGAAAAAGATTTAAAACGTTTATTTATTTATTTTTGAGAGAGAGAGAGAGAGAGAGAGAGAGGAGCGGGGGGAGGGGGGAGGGGGAGACAGAGAATCCCAAGTAGGCTCTGCACTATTAGCACAGAGTCAGATGCAGGGCTCAATCTCACAAACCATATAACCTGAGTTGAAACCAAGAGTCAGATACTGAACTGACAGAACCACTCAGGAACCCCACTGACCCACAGAACATTTTAAGATGCCAAGTCTGTGGTAAAACTGTTACATAGCAATAAAACACCAATATAGGCACTCTCTATGCATTAACTTCATTAGTCTTCATTATACTTCCATTTGATACAATGGGAAAACTGCTACATGAAGCCTGACACTTAAGTAACCTGCCTAAGTCCACATAGCAGTAGGTGGCAAGGCTGGAATTTAAACAGGACAGGTGAACTCCAGAGCCTGTGTTCCTAACCGGCCATGTGTACTGCTTTTCTAAACTTCTTAGAAAGTTCTACCTTAAATTGCTTCCAGATCTGACTTCCTATAACTTACCCTCATTGCAGAGGTCAAAAATCTAAATGCAGGTGCTAATTAGATGCAATAAATGAATGAGACAGGCTGGGGCAGCTTGATCAGGAGGGTGTGGTGTGGGCATGAAATAGAGTGAAGAGTAACAGTCATTGCCTCATGGTATTTGCTGGCCAAAGAAATGCATCTATAGGCTTCCCTGAGCCAATGGCATGATGCTGGCTGGTGACCTCCAACATAGGAGCTCCAGTTATGCCTCTGAGATGATGGAGAACACATCAACCCCTTTTCTACAGGACTAAAAATATTTGAAACCGGTGATCATTTTTTGTTTCAAATCTTCTGTTTTATCCTACCGAAATGAATGGTGACAGCCTTACATTTTTGTTGTTCTCTTTTGCAGGTGGTCTTCTTGACACATGGATAAATATTTATAAGGTTGTTGACTCTGCAGTATCAGCTGTCAGAGATACCTCTTTCTCTTCTCCATCTGCAGGATTGGGTCTCATGTGCCTACCATGATGCAGTGGCACCAGGTAGCTCTAATCCACATAATCCTTGTCATTACAATACCTAAAACAATTACCCACCAGGTATTACATATTTTAGCATTAAGAGTCAAGTGACCCATAAGCATATGGAGCAAAGCCTGAGTGAGGGAGCTCTTCCACATTCACCCTCTATTCCTCCTCTCATCTCAAGGGAAACCACTGTCAAAATCTGTGTCTAAACTTCCATTCTCTTTTCAGATACTAACATTTAACCTAAATCGGAAAAATCAACACAAGGGTAACTTGTTGTTTTCAACATAACACTATGGCTTGGAGATCTTTTCATGATATGGCCTGTAAAAATTTTTTTAAATGTTTTTCTATTTATTTCTGGGAGAGAGAGAGACAGCATGAGCAGGGGAGGGTCAGAGAGAGAGGGAGACAGAGAATCTGCAGCAGGCTCCAGGGTCTGAGCTGTCAGCACAGAGCCCAGTGTAGGGCTTGAACCCATGGACTGTGAGATCATGACCTAAGCCGAAGTCAGACACTTAACTGAATGATCCACCCATGCGCCCCTCTTACAGTTTCATTAACAAGCCAAATTTGTTCTGACGTCAGGGCCTTTGCACTTGCTACATTTTTGGTCTACAGTCTTCTTCCTCCAAGCTGTTATGTGGTTTGTCCCTCATTTTAGGCTCCTTCAAATGTTATTGCCTCCTGGAAGGCAATCTCTTTGACTTTTCATTCAAAACAGATCCCATATCTTTCTGCCCCCACCACTCTCTACTCCTTAACACTAGTTTATGTCACTTTATTGTACTTAGTATAGTGTGACCTTATGTTAGGCTGTTGTTACATGTATGTCTCCACTAGCGCGCCAGCTCGAGGAGGACAGAGGCTTGTACGATAATCCTAGCACCTGCAACAGTAAGAGGCACAGAGTCGGTGCCCAACAAGTTGTTGAATACTTAAATGTCGAATGACTGTATAAAGGTCAGTTTTGATAAAGACTCAGAATAAAGAAATGAGAGATCACTTTAATTATAATGGATTTAGTGAGCAAATAAAAACTTAGCTGGAGAAAACAAAGCAATGCAAGTATGCAACTACGCAAGGGTAAAAGGCAAGTGCCAACAGTTTACATTCTATGCAGAAAATAGGAAAGCACCAGAGGTGCAATCAAACTCTTAAAGAAAAGAGATTTGGAAGGTGCTTATAAAGTATTTCCCCCCAAAGTATGAAGCAGAAATCCTATAACATCAGTTTAACATCTCATTCAGTAATAGGCTTTAGGAATGTGTAAGAATGTCTAATTTTAAAAGAATTAAAATATATATATATAGAGAGAGAGAGAGAGCACACATTGCTTGGAGTCATTCTTTACTCATTTAATCTGATAATGGATATATATGTACTCATTTTAGAAATTTCTTTGCGAGGTTAAATGTTCTGCTACAGATCAAAGTGATTGATTCCATTTATTCAGTGTTATTCTAAAGCTTTGTATTGTTCCAAAGTTTAAAAAGGAAAACATAAAGTTATAGAGTTATGATGTTGTCAGTTTAAGAACAAGCATATGAAAGCCTGCATGGCCAATTTTAAGTTTTTCCTTTGAATTGCAAGCCCAGAAAACCACAAGTATATAAAAGAGATTATATTATAGCACAACTTGAAGGCACTGCCAGTTTTCTTCCTGAGTTTCTCCTAGCTCTTTGTTACATAGAGAAATAATGGTATGATCCCCATGACTACAGACTCTACTCACTGACCCACGTCTGATGAAGGGCACCAGTCAGTTATGACTGAGATTGGACACCTTACATTTTCTGGATACTCTGAGCAGAGGCTCCGTTGGCCTGTAGAAGTTAAAGTCTTTATGCCTCATACTCATTAAGGATTTCCTCCATCACCTTCTCTTTTTAAAAATTTTATTTATTGGGGCGCCTGGGAGGCTTAGTTGGTTAAGCGTCTGACTTTCGCTTAGGTCATGATCTCGCGGTTTGTGGGTTCGAGCCCCGTGTCGGGCTCTGTGCTGACTGCCAGCTCAGAGCCTGGAGTCTATTTCAGAGTCTGTGTCTCCCTCTCTCTCTGATCCTCCCCCTGCTCACGCTGTCTCTCTCTCTGTCTCCTAGAAATAAATAAAAAATATAAAAAAATTTTTATTTATTTATTTTAAGAGAGAAAATGAGCTAAGTCATCAATAAACTATTTGTAAAAAAAAAAAAAAAATGAGAGAGCAAGCGAGGGAGACGCAGAGAGAGTGAGAGAAGGAGAAGAATCCCAAGCAGGCTTTGGCTATCAGCACAGAGCCCGATGCGGGGCTCAAACTTACACACTGTGAGATCATGACCTGAGCCGAAATCGAGAGTCAGAGGCTTAACCAACTGAGCCACCCAGATGCCCTGTCCACCACCTTCTCCTTTTATGCACCATTCAGGGCTTTGGTTGAACTTGATTTTTATTTAGGCTTTACCCAAGTTCCACTATTTTCCAGGCCCTGTGATGTTGGGCAAGTCATTTTAGCTCTCCAAACTCAAGTTTGCTCATCTGTTAGAGAGGAATAAATAAAACTTACTTCTTGCAGTAAGCTGGGAGGAAGAAAAAAACCAATATTTATCAACATGGTTAGTCTAAGACTTGAAGCATTGCATGAAGTGAACGCAACTAGTATTTTTGTAATTATCTATAGCTTCCCTCACTTTCTCTTTCCAGATTAGGCTGCTCTTAATGATCATTTCATTCTTGTCTTTCCCTCCGCTTTGGATTAATATGGTTCAACCTCGTCTTTCTCTTTCAGTATTTCTTCTCATTTTATAGCAAAAGCCCCAAATGCCTTCCACTCCTATTCAGATGGCCTGTTTCTGCACGTTGAATCTCTGACTACTTATCAACCTACCAACAAAGTAGACAGCCTGGGGTTCTCGGAGTCATTTCTTTTGGGGGGAATCTCATTCCAAACTGGTGCTTTTCCAACTATGGTGCATATAAACATTAATGTATGTATTTGAGAGGACATGGAAGCCTTTAGAACCATTTCAGAGTTGGACAATTTAAAAATTTATGTTAGAAAAATAGAATTAGTATTTCAAGGCACAGATAACAAAGGTTTAGATAAGGCTATGAAAAAAACAAATCAATTTAAATGTTCTGAAAAGCACATGAATTAAGGCACAGTGAGAACACAGATATGTAATAAGTGTTATGAGGGGGACATGTGAGCGATAGAAATTTGGGAAGCTATTCTAAGTCATGTAAGCCTGAGAAAGAAGTATTGATGGGCCCAACTGCCCTATTCTAACAGTAAATTGTGTAAGACGGTTCTTCACCTTCCCTAGCACCAATCGATCAATACAACGTTCACCCAGCCTAATTCTCTAAAGTCACTTAATTTAAAAACCCTGATTGAAGGTCTCCCTAACTTGGAAACTGGCAGAATTAATTTTTCTTCACTGCAAAAGTAGTAGAGGGAAAAGATTTTCTCTTTATAGTTGTGCACATATCCTTGAGCCTCCTTGTAAAATGCTCGTCAGACCCTAGGAGGGTCCCCTGGAGGCTGTGCTGGCCATCACCGTCACTTCTTGAGCTTACTGGGTGTACCTGGAGCATGACATTGACTAAAAGCCACCACTCCTGCANGAAAACAAACACACTGGGTTTTGAGTAGAAAAAGGACCAGAGGATGTGGCTGGGGAGGGCCCTGTGGGGGTCCTGGGGACGGGGGGGGGGGGGAGGGCTCGGGAAATATCGAGGCACAGTGCTAACTCACGACAAATGATTTCCCCCTAAATTGCACGCTGGGAGAATTATTATTTAAAAATTGTTTGCAGCATATGTACCACTTTATTATATTTCACCCATGTTTACTAAGGTGTGAGAGGAGTTCAAACATAATAGACTGTCATTTTTTGAATTGCTAATGAAAGCAGCAGCTTGAGCACACAAATCAGGCTGGCTGGCTTTGCCCAGTGTTGTCTGAGAAGTCAGTACGTACAACCAGCCACAAAGCAAAGTGGATCGGTTCTCTGGCGGAAATCGTTAATGTGTACCTGCCATAATAAGTAATAAGTTCTGCCTTGCACCACTCTATTTATAGACTCTGGCTATTTTCACATAATTTTTAGCCTTTTTGCCACAGCAGAACACTTGAATGAATCATTCTCATCTTGCCAATTGTATTGTTAAATTCTGCTCAAACCTTCAATGTTAACAGAAATGCACAGACATTGTCTGTTCAAACAGAAACACGTAGGGCGTGAGGGAGACCTCTGGCCTTTGACATTCTCTAGCTTCTAGCTGACCTATATTCCATTCATTAGTCTTGGGCAGCAGATGATTTCCTGAGAAATGTCATATTTGGAGCAGCCTCGAGGACCACATGAATAGCTGCCGCACAGCATCTTCAAGGAATCAGGAAGTATATGGTCAACAGAGATTGTTACACTTGCTTTGTAAGGAAGTGTATTGGCCACGAGGGAACAGACTGCACAGAGAGCACGTGTCTGCTGCTCTCAGTCTGCTCGTTCATTCCACAAGTATTGACTGAATGCCTACCATTTGCTTACTGCTGTTAGCTCTATGCAGTGGACTCACACTGGTGAACAAGACATATATAGTAACTGCCCTCCAGCCGCTTACATTTTCGTGAGGAATTCACAAAGAAGGAAAAACAGTGCATTGCTCAGTTAATTTCAGAGAACTATAGCTACAGTACCTGGACAAAACAAACAGGTGGGGGTGCAAGCAGGATCTCAGACATATGTGTAGCTCCCAAGAGTCCTGACTTTATCATCTTAGACATTTATCTCTAAAGACATGATAGAGTTTTGCTAATTTCTTAAAAATTCAATAATTAGAATGTTGGTTGTTTTGTGTTCTTAATGCGGACTATGAGGGGCTTTCGTAGTGCACACCCTGGACCTAAGTTCCCTTGTCCTTACCTTGGCTGGATGTTTAAAGGATGCAGGGACAGCCTGACGGAGTAGCAAAGGTGCTTGTCTTTTGGTATTTTCCTGCATGGGTCACTTGCTCACTAATGCCAGAGTTCAACTCAGTATCTTTGGGCAGCATTAGTACACTAGGCCACCATTCTTTTCTTCGTCTTCTTCGTCTTCTTTTTTTTTTTTTTTACTTTTTGTCTTTGAAATAATTTGAAAATTATAGAAGAGTTGCAGGACCACTATGAAATACTCCTTCACACACACACACACACACACACACACACACACACACACAGAGAGAGAGAAATAACAATTTTTCTTTTCTAAATCACATGAGAATATGTTGTAAATACAATGGTCCTTTACCTCTCCCCTCTCAGCTTCATTGAGATGTAACTGACAAGTTACGTGAACAATGTGATGACTTGATACATGTAGACGTTGTTCAGCGCCTTCCTACGTGCTTGATTCAGCTGCCTTTAGTTTAGCACCTGTGACACCTGCCCATTTTTTTTGGAAGAACTCAATGGTGGGACCAAAAGGAAGAAAGGAGAACCAGCCCCAACCAGAATAAATGCCCTTCACGGACCTGCACAATGTCACAGCTGTAAAATTCTGTGTAAATGTCACACTATATGTGCTGTCATAATGAAGATTTTGACCAATGAAGCGTCAAATTGTGTGTTAACGAAGGCAAGGAAATTCTGAACAGGGAAGGCAGAACCTTTAAAATTCCTGTCCTTTCCTTCTTAATTCAAGGTTGACAGCCTCTCTGCAGTGCCAATGGCCCTCTATGACTTACCAGACTGATTTTCCAGTAGGCGTCGACCCTGCCTAGATGTATTCTAAAGAGCTTGGGTGTATACATCGTGGGCTAATGCACATTTCAGACTCAGCTCCATGGTTTTACTCTCCCAGCAAATACCCACATGTGAGGAGCAAGAATGACTGATATGGACTTCATTCCATTATGACCAAATTGATAAGTGTCTCTTTTAAATTCTAGGAGCAAAACTCCCACACAAAGTTTTGTAGCTCATTTTGGCTACAGAGTTGAGATCATTTTTCCTGGGGCACCAAGTTTGGAAATACAGTAGATGTGAAATGCTTACTATCGTGCATTTGTGAATTGCCCAGAAGTCTTTGTGAAGACTAGCATAATATAAGAAAGCTATCCTACTTGGAAAGAGGAAGCGTGTCAAATAAATAACACACCGGCTCTAGGCCTTGGGGTCTATAGTAGTCTCCTATCTTTTTCCTTCATTAATATTAGACAGACATAATTAAATGCCTCATCTCTAAGAGGGTAAAGCCATCAATTATTGCACAATGTGTTAAACTAAGAATCAGTACAAATTTCCTTTAATAATTTGGACGCATCCTTCAAGTGGCAAACATTACCAGTACTCTGTCAGACAAAAGGGAACAGATCGACAGATTCTTTTTAATAAAAAGATGTGTGGTAGACCTGTTACTTCAAAGTATCTTTGTACTTGGAAATCATCTTCTCCTTGATAAAAAAAAAATCGGAAGAAATGAGACTGAAGATATGCCTCCTTAATATTTCTTAACAGGCTTAACATCTTTCCTCTAAATTTAAGCTTCAGTGTTACAGAGACACTCACGTCATTTTTACTATCATCATTATTAAAATTTTTAAAAACCTTATGAAAGGCCAAAAAAATCTTTTTGTTCCTACACACTTAGTGTCGTAAGAGAGATGATTAAAATGACAAGTTTCCAAATAACATGAATAATGCATTTCCCCTTTATCCAAACCAAGAGTAGGTGTTCATAAGGGATGTTTAATCCATTCTGTCTTTGTGTGTGTGTGTGTGTGTAAGCAGAGAAAAGAAGGATGATGAAAGGATTTACAGCTAGAATTGTCACTTAATAAAAGATACATATTTGACTTGTGAGCATGAAATAATTGCTGCAGTAATATTGAGTTTAGACAGGGATGGTGGATCTTAATATAAATAAAATACAAATCACATTTCTGGTAACATTCAAGGTTATCTCTTTGGGGCAGAATTATTACAAGTTACTCTTTATTATGCCATGAAAATTGTGGAGCCCATGTTAAGAAGTCTCATCTATGTATACATGTATAAATACTTACTCCGGGAAGCACCAGGTCTATATTTGTAGCATAAGTTCCAAAGAACTGAGCTTTCATAAACCTTGGATAGAGAAGTTTCAGATGCCTTTCCATACCTTACACTTTTCCTCTACTACACTCTCACCCCTTCTATCAGAGAAAGTGTTCACGTGAATGATCATCACCATTGTTGGAGGATGGAGAGTGAAGTCTGGGGGTAGATGTGAGGAAAGCTATATCTCCTTTAAGGTTCTGGCTTCCCTGTGTTTGCTTATAGTGCCCAGGGCAGCAAGATGACCCTAGGCCCAAGGCTGCATCTGCCCTAAGAGTTACCTTTGCATTGAGAAGATAGACGGTCTGTAGATTAGCCAAGCTCTTGTTTACGCCTTATTTCAGTTCCTCGCTGGATTTTTCTCTAGACACATCTTTCCTTGCTACCATGGTGGTAAAACACCTTTGAGGAAAGTAAGATTGGGAGGGGAACACAGGAGAAGGAACAAAGGATATAAACTTGCATTTTGCTCTTATACTCCATGTGGTCCGATGGAACTCATCCGGAGAACATTTCAGGATTTTTCAGCTAAAGCTCCAGGAATTAATAAGGAGCATACATTTCCCCAGCCCTCTTCCTCTGTGTATCTCTTTCTCATAGGGTAGGGGTAATGGGGTAAAGGTAGTAAACATAGTAGGTGACCGGTTAAGACTTCTGGATGTTGGGTTAGATCTTTCCTTAAGTGACTTCTTGGCCAAAGATCAAGGGAGGACTCTCCCCACCTTTTTTCCTCCTCCCTTCCCTTCCCTTCCCTCCCCTCCCTTCCCTCCCCTCCTCTTCCCTTCTTTATTTCTTTCTTTCTTTCTTTTGCCAGCACAAGAATAGGTTCTTGAAAGTAGAGAGACAGAAAAGTCAAATAAGTAAAGGTTCAGAACTCCAAGTATTAGAAGTCAGTCAGGAAACAGTTTTTAAGAAGTTCCTAATTTTCTCCTTGAGATAACAGTAAGTAATAATCAGCTATTAACCACTTTGGTTTCTTAGCCCTCTGGGTGGTGAAGTCTTTTTTCTTGGGCTATTCTAAATAAGAAGATTTTCCCCAACCCTTCTGGCTGCTACCTCATTAAAGATGAACAAAGAGATGTCTGTCCATGTTGAAACCCCAAGAAAATAAACCATGAAGCCTACAAAACAGGTTTGTGGTTCTAATTAAATTGATTTGAATTAAATTGATATAAGGAGGGACAAAGGAAAACATTCTGTAATGAAGAATCACTACGTGCCATGATCTAAGGATTACGATGAATGACTTCTTCGTATCTAGCACACAACTTAAAAAACTACTTAATGACTTTAGGGAAAAGTTTGGCCCTCAAACACCAGAGAACCCATGAAAATGAAACATAATTATAGTCAGTGCTTTTGTTTAAAGGGGTAAGAACACTAGGAAGTCCCTTCACTCTTCCCAACAGAGGAGTATTGAATACTAGCTAATGCAGAGAAACCAAGAAGGAATTGATGGATAACTGGCATTCTTGAACTTCAAACTTTGGGTACTTCCTTACTGCTGATAAGGAGAAAGTAGAGAACACAGACCATACTTGACTACAATAGTTTTTCTAAGTGTGATCAGCATTAAGAATGATGGGTTTATTGGATGGGATAGAAGAAATTTCGGCACCGGGGGAATGCCATCTAATTATAGAATTCAAATTACTTTAGAATCTTCAAAACACCCAAACAAGGATGGATAGCATGTTCACAATATGCCTATTTATAAGCCATGTACTTTCATAATGAATCTAAGCCTTCACAATAAGAATAAAAATAACGACATGTCATTCTTACAAAAGTAAATAATAATCATGAACAGGGTTGCTCAGAAACTGGACTCATAGCGCTCTTATTCAAATGGAAAAATTCCGCTATTCACTGACAGATTTGCCAGACCATTCAACTGAAATGTTGGAAACACTGCTTTATTTCTCCCGAATTGTTAAAGTACTGTGTTCTAAAATCCCATAGCTAAGATTTAGCTGTACTCAAGTCACTTGTTATAAAATATATAAAGGCACTGTTTTTATAAATGTCTAAATGCATTAATGATTTTAACCCTTCTTTTAAGTCTAGTTACTTCCATAAGAGGTTTTTCACAAATTAACTAGCTGTATATAATTTGAGTAATATTTTGAATTTTTTCCTCTTTTAGAACTTCTGTGTCATTCTCAAATTCAAAGCTTCAAAAATATTGAAGTGTTGGGGTAAGGCATTTGTCGAAAATATTGTTTGAAAAAACAGGTATCACTTATTGTATTATAGGAATCCTAATTGCATCTTCCTAACGAGACAAAGACCCAGAATTTTATAAGAGTTGCCCAGTGGAAGTATATCCAGGTTCACAGAGATAAGAAAGGAGTAATTTGTTATTCAGAATATATATGTTCAGCTACAGCAATTTTGAACCCCTTGGTTCTGCCTTGTACATCTCAATAAACAGATGCTGCCATGAAAGTCACCCCCTGAAAACAGAGAAGAGAGTAAGCGAATTGAGTGAGAGCTGACATAACTCCAAGTCACTTTACAAAGGATTTGCACATAAGATGATTTCTCACGAGTTGGCAAGCTTTTCCAAAGTCTAGTTTTTATGAATTTCCTTCGAACAAGTTGGGTGGAATGCAGTGGAATAACCTATGAAATAGCATTGATTTTTATTACCAAGTTGGAACTATTTAGGATCACCAAATAACAGGGTTCAAAAGTAAAACAGCTGAAAAATCCAACAGTCTGGTCTAACCTGGGATGCTCTGTCTCCTCACAGCCAACGCTCCATCAGGCGGCTTTGTCTGGCTGGCGGATTTAGTGTAGGGGCTCTCATCTGCAAAGGTACAATGAAGCGTTTGGTTAATTTCCATCCAGTTTCTAAAGCAGTGAAGATTTTTTAATGGACTGCAATCCTTCTGCCAAAGAGAGGGGATAGTGTATGGTATAGTAGAAAGAGTCAGGAGATTGGAGTATTAACCTTGGCCCTAGGTGTGGGGCAAGTCATTTAAAATGCACTGAATGTTGATTTTTCTCTCTTATAAAAGAGGAAGGGAGATACTTTCTCATCCACCTCTTAGGATTGTCAGGATCAAGCTATAGTATACCTGAAGGCATAAAATGGTAAGAACTATGCAAGTACAGCATATGCAGTACAAATTATTTGCCTGTCACCTACATGCATTGATAAATAAGTATTAGTGAATATCAGTAAGAGGAAGACAAAGAAGGAATAAAATGACTCAGTGGACACTAAGAAGAATCAGGTTGAAGAACAAAGGAAATGAAACAAAATGTTGTATTTTGGATACAGGGCATTATAAGCAGATGACAGAGCATTAGTATTGCAGGAAAATAAAGACACACAGAATTAGTAGGTTCCTCTTGGAAGTGCAATATGGCATCCAGAGATATGGAGGGATATGGACATTCAGAGTAAGACCAGAGAAGCTGTGTAGAGAAGAGGAAGGGAATGACTTGGCAAAAGAAGACGTATATTACAATGGGCTGATCTGCCCTCTTTTAGAAAAAGATAAAAATAACCTGCGAACCATAAAGAGAACAACCAAAAAGACAGAAGGACTAAAGCTCAGCATATCTGTGACAGGCAAGAAGCTGGATGAGCAAAACACTAGGTGACAAGATCACAGAGGTGATGGACCCATGAAATTCTAAGTAAAGTGGTTTATATTTAAATATAGAAAAGGATTTAATCTGGCTTGGAATATAGGAGTAATGAACTAGGATGGCAAATATTAGGGTTAAAAAAGAAAGGAAGAATTCTTCCTAATCTGCATGGGGCATTTGTATAAAGTTAAGAGATGTCTGAGTGACAGTCTTAAACATTTTCAAGAATAAGATGAGTATGGCCTTGGTAGACATGATGTAAAATAATTACCTAGCTCATCCAGTCAAGCTAGATGACCCAAATGGTACTTCTGGCCATACGGTAAGGTAAGTTTGTTGTGGTTGTAATAGAAAATCATTAAATGATTAAAAGGAACCATATTGTACATTGCAAACTATTAAATATAACAAGGATTTAATTCAGCAAGTAGGCTTTATCATCTGAAAACATTAATTCTCCCAACTAAGTGGTTTGTGTTTCAAAACTGAGGAACTCAATTCCTTTCTAGGATGTACTTCTGGTTGAAATGATTCACGATTTCTTCATAAAACTTACAAAGCCTCTATAAACAGTGACAAAAAGGAAAGATTAATGCTGTTGTAAGCTGCAATTAACTTAAAAAATGGAAATCACGCGATTTCATGTTTATATTCCATTTATCACACAATTCTTTATGCTCTTCCAACCACAGATATAATGTACCAACTTTTGGATACCAATACAATCAACAGCATCATTTTTTGCTTATAATATAGTATCCTAGGTCTTTGACTCTTCTCCATGAAGATGCAAGTTTGAGTATAATCAGAAACCACAACGGGGTGCCTGAGTGGCTCAGTCCATTGAGCGTCCAACTTCGGCTCAGGTCATGATCACATGGTTTGTGGGTTCGAGCCCCACATTGGGCTCTATGCTGACAGCTAGCTCAGAGCCTGAAGCCTGCTTCAGATTCTGTGTCTCCCTCTCTCTCTGACCCTCCGCTGCTCATGCTCTCTCTCTCTCTCAGAAATAAATAAAAAACATTAAAAAAATTAAAAAGGAATAAATAAATAAAATATTTAAAAAAAGAAACCACAAGACAAAATGTAAGCATTGTACTACAAAAATCTCTATTTGCCCCACCATTTCCACTTGAGTATTTGAGTGCTTTCCTCACAGTATTGATTTAATAACCAAGCAATATGTTTTATACAGCACCTATTAAAACAAACTTACTATATATGAAAATTTGGATTCTTTATAAAACCAACTAAAAATATATTTCCTTTTATAATCCCAAGCTTTGAAACTGTATATGCATGAGTATAGAACACTGAGCCAAGGAGATATAGATCATAACAACTAGTTTTAGGAACAGCCTCTTGCAAGCCTAAAGGCTTTGCTCAGTTTTCAATTTGTCAAGAGTCCAGCCAATTAAAGTCTTGGGTTGAATCCAGTGTTGGATTTTCTAAAAGGGCAATAAGAGATTTGCCCAGGGGGCTCTGGGGTTTTTTTTGCACTCAATGTTCTATTTTAAGGAGCTATTTCTTTAGAAATTTACCACTTTGCACTATAGAAGTAGACAACCTTGGTAAAATTGTTTTCTCATGTATATTTGAAAACAATTTTCTTGACTTAGAGCTGACGCAGTCTAGCTATGCACATCCTAAAAGGCTGAAACTACATTACAGATGGCCACCTGGCCAGTGTCTACATATCCATTTCCCAGTCCCCACTCCCTCTCCCAGTATTAACAGCGTCCTTACTGAGCATAAATAAAAGCAAACAATTATCCAGAAGCCAAAAGTTGTATTGGTCAAAGTACCAGACTGAAGTAAACTTGATATTATTTAAGAAGAGCTTGCCAAAGTCCATCAAGGTGAAAGCAATAATTCCTAATGGAAGCGAGTCAGAATCCTGGCAACGTTTACCATGAGAATTAACTCAAACAGAGCAACACAACAGCGTGGCACCATCTACCATTTGCTTTTAAGAATATATGCTAAGAATATCTGTTTATTTTAAACCTCTAGGAGGCATCGTGGGGCTTTTATAAAGAGCTACCCATTACAGAATGGACATCAACTCTTAATGTGATTTACTCAAAGTCAACTCTTGATTCGAACTTTGCTTGACAGAAGTGGAGAAAAGACACTGAATAAATCAGTGGCTGATGGCTCCAGAGCAGGATACTAAAGGACAAGAATGTCGGGGGTACATTTTTAATCGTTGAGTGTAAAGTTATGGAGAGCTATGGAGTCTTCTATTAGGGTCTTCTCCTGGGTCCCCTAGTGGAGATTCATTGATATATCATCAGAATTTCATGTTATAATGAATAATTTAGGCTAGTCTTTTTATTTTATAGTCAGGACTGAAAGTCCAGAGAGGTAAATTTATAGGAGAACACACATGTAGAGTGAGTCTGGACTGAATTTTAAAAATTTTTATTCTCATGCTCTTTCCTCCTTATGCTATTTCCTCTTGGATGAACAATGAGCTTTGATAAGTTCTTATTTGCATGTTTCTGTATCACACAGGTAAGCCACTGAGCACACTACTCTAGCAGAACGCTTGCATAATGTAAGCGGATTTCTATGGAGAAGGCTATGAAAATCAGCTATCAGGGTTCATTTCTTTTGTGTGTATATAAATCTCATTTCCCCCTCCTCCACAGATTTGTTTGCCTAAAATGAAGTGTACTTAAATTGTACTGCAGTATCAATTCATACTTTTAAGTTCACTTCTTGGAAGATAAAAATTTTAAATAAATGCCAATACAATTCACTGTTCCTCAGTTAAGGGCCTAACAAGGTTCACTGAATGTAAGATCCACGTTACTACTTCTTTATTTTATCAGGGAGACACAAAACAGACTTTCAAGTTCCATTCAATTACACAAGTGAATTTAAAAAAAATAGGTAAAATAATAAGGAAAGGAATCAATCAGTAGATAATATCTCTAGAACAATGCCTGACACATAACATGTATTCATTAAACATTTGCTGATAGATGATTGAATTATATCCAACTTTTCAATCTAGGGCATGTATTATAAATTTATTATAAGTATGTAACCTGAAGAAAGTCAGACATTTGTTATGAACCATTCTCCTTCCTACCTCTGATTTTCTTTTTCTAGGTTTATAGCCTGGTCTTTTTAATGTCACATCGTTGCCCAATAGCTAGTAAGTACTGATTAAATATGTATGTTAAAAATTTGTGACTCTTTATAAAACTAATATTAAAATATATTTTCTTGGGGCACCTGGGTGGCTCAGCTAGTTAAGTGTTCGACTTTGGCTCAGGTCATGATCTCGCGGTTCATGGGTTCGAGCCCCGTGTCAGGCTCTGCACTGACAGCTCAGAGCCTGGAACCTGCTTTGGATTCTGTGTCTCCCTCTCTCTCTGCCTCTCCCCAGCTCATTCTCTATCTCTGTCTCTAAAAAAGGAATAAATGTTAAAATATATAGTTTTAAAAATAAAATATCTATTTCCTTTAATTTTAATTCAGACTACAGAAAGATTTATCAAACCTCCTTTAGGATAATGCCTTTAAGCAAAAGAATTCTGATTTTCACACAGGACTTCCAGCCTTGACTTTGATGGTAGATCATACAAAAAGAGATCGTTATTGAAAGTCACCATAGGGGCACAGCAGACATTCAACTGGTGAACTACTGTTCGCTGAAGTGAATACTGTAAGTAATCATTAAGGGCACCATAGGGTGTCAGAACTGTCAGCCTTCTCTAATGACATCTTAGCAGCTAAATAATCACTGTCACACATGACGGACGCCCACTGTCATAGGGGCTGTATATTGGTTATAACAAGGAAGAGCATAGGTCCCCGTTAGAGTGACATCCCATGAGACTAGGGAAAATGCCCTCCATTAAATGGAGAACCGACACTGTGACAGAGGCACAGAAAGGGCTTAGCCAAGCATATACTTAAATCAGAAGTAGAACAATGGGGAAGACCATCTGTCCCTCTCATTCCCCCAAGTCTGGTCAGTCTCCTCCTGTGCCGAACACAGGAGGGGCAAACACAAATCATTTGTTTTGATTACATATTCTGAGTGAATTGGGTTTTTATAAACTTGGAAAGCAAACAGCAGGCACATTCCTTCTGCATCACACCCAAAGCCCACGTTGGGGCTGAGAGAGCCACATCTTGAGGAATGGACTGAGGTCCCCTCCTGTTCTCACAACCTTGAATGGTTGCCTGATATCAAATAGCATCCATGTGAAATCAGGCTGCTTCTTGTCTCTCCATCTCCCGGTGTCTGGGATTCCTATAGGGACAGGATATGACTATGGTTTCAATAATCTCTAGCTGTGTTCATGGCTTTGTTGAAGAAAAAATGAATTTCCTTTGGCTAAGACTAATCAGCCTATGCTAAACAATCCCTAGCAACTAATTATGCACAATTGAGGCACCTGTTAAGCCAGCAGATCCCTTAACTTCTTGATTGGGGGCTGGGGGAAGGTATTTTGTGCAAATAAACATCAGGACTATTTCCTAGCAGCGGAGAGATAGGCAGCCATGCCACAATGTTCATGCATGTCATGACGAACTCAGAAGAAAACTGTTTTTCATGAACGAACAAAATGAAATCCATTGTGAAGGGAATGATCTGTTCCTTGAATTCAATTATATCCTACAAGTTTTAGTGCCTACTATGTGCAAACTGAGAATCAAAGTGGATAAAAGATAATAAAATGTTAAGTGGAATGGTGACTGAGGAATCCTCATTGCTTTATGGGGCTGAAACTGGAACATGTGCTTCATTAGCTGATGGGAGAAATGAGCATGGGCTTAGGGTACTGGTGGGGAGGGGCATGGGAAGAGAAAAGAGCGCCAATGAAATGAACTTTTCCAGAATTCTCCAAGCAGAAAAATCAAGAAACAGGCCATTTTAATTTTCAGCTAACATGGAAGTTTTGTGTGATGTGGGACCATAAACCTTTTCATTTCATCCCAGCCCAGGTGGGATGTGCTGTAAGTCAGCTGTTTCTCTTTTGTAGATACTAGACCTCCAGTTCATTTACTGCCTTGGCAGTTTGATGGCACATTCTAAAATTTAAGCAAGATTTCCTAAAGGATAGCTGTCAAAGGGTTTTGGCAATAGAACTTAATTATGTGTTATCCTTATTAAAATAATTTTTCAAATACAAGCACCATACCCTGCATAATTTAAGGAAAAGCACAAAGATACAGCACTATACTCCTATTCAATCCCAAATGGTTCTTAATCTCTGATAGAATAAACTCTTTTCCCCCCCAGGGCCAAACAAAAATGCACCCTCAATCTTTTCTGGAGTCAGAAACTTCTAAGTCTTACTTGGGCTTTAGTTCTTCTTCTTTTTTTTTTTTTAATGTTTTTATTTATTTCTAGGAGAGAGAGAGAGACAGCATGAGCAGGGGAGGGTCAGAGAGAGAGGGAGACACAGAATGAAACAGGCTCCAGGCTCCGAGCTGGCAGTCAGCACAGAGCCCGACGCGGGGCTCGAACCCACGAACCGCGAGATCATGACCTAAGTGAAAGTCGGACGCTTAACCGACTAAGCCACCCAGGCTCCCCACTTGGGCTTCAGTTCTATTGCTTTGGTGTGTTGAAGCCACGATATGGATATCTGCTTACAACTGACCATGAGAATGAATGAATTTCATCTCCTTGCCTAATGGGATACAATAGTCCACAAACTAGATTTCAACCAGAAGGAAGGGGGGATGATCTGAGCTTGATGGCAGGGGGCAGACATGGTGTGCTGCTCCCAGACAGTCTTCTTCCTACTAAGAGATGGTTTTCCCTTTTCCAACTGTCTTTCCCTCTTCTTGTGTTGGTTGTTTTGCATCTGCATGCATTATTTTCTATCCTTGGCTCTGCTGGTTTCTGTATAGTTTTATAGATCAGACACAGAGGTGCTTTACATTCTTAAATGGGACCAAACCTTTTACTTTTGAACATCAAAGAAAAAAATCATCTAAACAGACTAAATGAGTGACCTCATTTTAAAAAGAAAGGTACAGTGGTTTTCTTCACAAAGATAGAATGTCCTCTAAAATTATATTACAATCACATAACATTACAGGGATTAAATATTACAGCTAAACACAATGCCAACCATACAGAACAGATTGCTGTGGGTCGGTCTTATAAGACCATTTATCTCCCTCACTGCTCTGTTAACTAACTCTGTGCTACTCAAAATGCGGTCCATAGACAAGCATCATGGGATCGCCCCGGAGCTTGTCAGAAATATAGGATCTCAGGCCCTGGCCCAGACCTGTGGAATCGGATTTAACAAAATCTCCAAATAATGTGTACACACATTAGAATTTGGGAAGTCCTGTTCCAATGGATTTGGCCCAATAGCAACAGCATGGGTAGTGAGGCTGCATCTGTCCTGTCACCTAATGGTGTCGGCGGCAGCTCACAAGGAAGCTGGCAGAATGGCTCCAGTGGTATTCCCAGTTCATAAATACGACAATTATCAAATTAACTATAGAATGATTTCCTCAAACGGAAACGAAACTGGTGCCATGTTATGATTCTGAGTGAATTTTGTCTTCTCCTAATCTACTTTAAACCCCTTGACAATCCTAAAATGGCTAGTTTACGGGGTAACTGGATCCATATAAGGTTAGATTACCTACAGCAGTGGATAGATAAAAGTGGAGACAGGAAATAGTATGGTGTTGCTACCCCCAAGCCAGCAGAAGTCAACTGAAGATGAAAAGTTACGTCCTGTCTCGTGGTAGGGTCGTGCGGGGAAAGCTCTTCTGTTACTCTCTCCTCAAACTCTTTTTCTTGAGACACAAAGCGGCTCCCTTGTAGCATGTGCATGGTTCTCTTGGAACCAGAAAGGGCTCCAGCACAGAACCTGGCCTATGATCTTCATGGGGGATCATACATGGGACTACAGCAGCCTCCGGGTACCTGGTCAACCTTGTGGAAATGATCTGCAGTAACCGTGCTGCTTGGTGATGCCTACAGGTTTTTTGGAAGAGTAATATCTCGAGCCAGGTTAATTTGCAAATCCTCTCTGAGATTAATAAGCATGAAATTGCACATTTTCTGCCTCTGGCATTCCTCTCGCTCATGTGTCTGAATCACAATTGATCACCCCTATGCTTCTTCTTAAGTATTGTTTCCAGCGGGAACAGATGAACAAGAGTCACAGCAGTCACAGGATGGCCTCCTCACCAAAGAATCAGTATTTCCAGAGGGGTGGACACAGTGCCATGAAGCCTGTTTTCATGCCCATATCAGATCCCAATTAAAAACTTTAAAAAGTTAAATTCAGTACAGCTTCTACATTTTCTGTATTGTAGGGAGAGCTATATACTTTCATTCTTTGATTTAACCACCAGATTATACCAGCTGATATTCTTGATATCTTAATATTATGAAATACATGTAGATTCAACAGGTTCTCAGCATTTGAATAATAATGTGGTGGAAAATACGAATTAATGGGGCACCTGGGTGGCTCAGTCAGTTAAGCGTCCGACTTTGGCTCAGGTCATGACTTCATGGTTTGTGAGTTCAAGCCCCACATCGGGTTCTGTGCTGACAGCTCAGAGCCTGGAGCTTGCTTCAGATTCTGTGTCTCCCTCTCTCTCTGCCCCTCCCCTGCTCACACTCTGTCTCTCTCTCCTTCAAAAATACAAAAACATTAAAAAAAATTTATTTTTAATGAATTACCTCAGGGTAATGAGTATTGGGTCTCTAAAGCCACATTTGTTAATTCTTATTTAAAAAGTTAACCATTGGGGTGCCTGGGTGGCTCAGTTGGTTAAGCATCCAACTTCGGCTCAGGTCGTGATCTTGCAGTTCAAGGGTTTGAGCTCCATGTTGGGCTCTGTGCTGACAGCTCAGAGCCTGGGGCCTGCTTCAGATTCTGTGTCTCCCTCTGTCTCTTCCCCTCCCCGACTCAGGCCCTGTCTTTCTCTCTGTCTCTTAAAAGTAAATAACCATGTAAAAAAAAAAAGTGCGCCATTATTCAAGAAAAATTCTGTGGGTATAAACAGTCTAGAACATATCTGAGTATTGGGGGAGTCATAAAAATCAATGATTATATGTAACTGAACTGGAGCTAGGTGGGAGGATCAATAGCAATAAAACATTTGGAGAAATTAAGGTTCTCCCTATTTTTCTGACCAATAAATAAGATGAAATGAAGAAGTTATTTTGATCAATAAAGAGAACAAGCTGGTGGTTGATGGGGTGAGGAAATGGGTGAAACAGATAAAGGGGATGACAGCTGCACTTGTCTTGGTGAGCCCTGAGAGATGGACATGATTGCTGAATCATTACACTGTACATCTGAAATGAATATAACACCGTATGTTAATTATAGTTGAATAAAAAAAATTTAGAAGGAGCTACTCTGATACATATTGATCACAAATTCAGCTGGAGTAAATTTTGGAGAAAAACTTTTAGAAGTACATAGATTTTCTTGAGATAACTCATGAAACAAAATGTTAAACATGTCATCATTGAAAAGACTGAGATTTCTTTTTTGACTTCCCAATAACAATGGTCACAGCATCAAAATTGGATCATTTAAATGATTATATCTCTTGATTACTTAAATCACTTAGGTTTTTTGCCCCTTTGTCTGGGACAGTTTTTGCATTTCTAATATAACCTGCAGAGAAAAAGATGGAGCTTTTTGTAAAATCAGGGCTCTCCAAGAACTCTTCTTTTACGTGACATTATTGCAAAGCTTTCTATATTCAGAAAATTTCAGTATAAAATTTCAGTTACAAGAATGAGGTCAAAATGTATGGAAAAAACAAGAGGAAGTAAAATGCAATCAGGATGACTTTATTTTAAGAGGTCTAAATCTTGGGGAGCCTGGGTGGCTCAGTCACTTAAGTGTCCCACTTCAGATCAGGTCATGATCTTGCAGTTTGTGAGTTTGAGCCCCACGTCAGGCTCTGTGCTGACAGCTCAGAGCCTGAAGCCTACTTCAGATTCTGTGTCTCCCCCTCTCTCTGCCCCTTCTCGCTTATGCTCTCTCTCTCTCTCTCAAAAGTAAATAAACATTAAAAAAATTTTTTTTTAAAAAGAATGCAGGGTGGGTATACTACACGGCTAGCACTGTTCTTAGTACCTTAAGACATAATCAATGTTTACAACAATATAATTGTTCAGATACAATTATAGTACTTGAAATATGAAGAGAGAGAGGCTTATAGAGATGAAATAATGTGGCTAAATGTTCCCAGGAACCAAAGTGCAGAAATGAAGCTTTAACTTATACATCTTTATAGAGTTGGCTCTTGACCACAATGATGTATTATTTACCAAAATTTTATTCGCATCTATTTGTATAATTTCTCTCTCTCTCTCTCTGAGTGAGTGAGTGAGTGAGTGTGTGTGTGTGTGTGTGTGTGTGTGAGAAAAGACAAGCACATTTTCCTAGAGTAGTCACGCCCTGGATGATTACATATACTGATAGAGGATAGGAACTTGGGGCCGCATTTGATTTCCTGGAATTTGAATTTAGAAAATAAAATATCATTTCCCAGTTTTCAGATCTCATTCCTTGTCATGAATTCTTNAGTTTTTTTTTTTTTTCTGACACATAAACAAATCACTTGAAAGAATGCCTTTTAGCCAAGAAGCTCCAAGTATTTTAGGAGATGAAATCTGGCTGAATTTATCTCTCTAACTCCTATTCTATGCCAACCATTCTCTACTGATAGAGCATTTATGAACTTGTTCCTACAAGTGGTTTATCATCCAAAAATGAATAAATTGTGGGACACTGTCTTTTCTCCTTTAATATTCCAGACACCATGTTCATAGCCTGCTGCTTACAATATTTCAAACCTTTCTTTAGCGTACATGCAGCTGGAGGAGAAAAAATAAATCTTGGACCAGGCCACAACTAGCAAGACAACGAAGGAAATGGTGGTATGCCTCATGCGGTTGGATATCACTGAGGTCTGTCTTTCCTCCTCTGGATCTCCTAGCCCATCTCTACAAATATCCAGGCTCCAGAGTAGGGAGTTTTCAGGCTCAGGAGTGGCTCTGTGCGGCGAACAGGACAGACAGGTGCAGATTCTTTGTTGCACCTAATAATTTCACAGGGAGCCTATGAAGCCTGGTGACTAACACCTAATTAGCCATTCTTTCCAAGACTGCCATTTCCTCTGGCCTTGGCTCCTTTTAGGGCCTATCTCTGAACTCACTCTTTTATGGCTTATGGTTGTAAAAATTCCCAGGTTTACACTCAATTTGTAAGTGTGAGCTAGTGTCATTATATACCATTTTAGAGCCAACACCTTTTTGCCCGTTAGGCGAAGGGTGAGAATCACATTTGGACGCCTTGGGAATAACAGACTTCATACGTATGCCTTGAGTTGCCACATGTTTTGCTTTATTAATTCATCGCTAGGTCAAGCAATAGCAGATGACTGCTTATCAAACAGATGACATGTGTTTTTAATGCATGATTAAAGCAGGATTTGTCATGGCTGTCGGAATCCAGGGACTCTGTGATTTTTGTTATTTAAACCCCTACTTTGGATACTTTCTGGTTTTACAGGGAGAGGCAATGATTATACAGACGAAACCTTGCAAGGGCGTTAGACCAGAAATAATTTTTGTATGCAAAACATTAAACCCATTTTCATACCCCGGAATTTTACTGTAATGCAACTTTCATGGTTCGTGAGGCTCTGCTAGCCACTGTGTGACCAGGGACAAGTTACTTAATCTCTTTGGGCGCTAGTCTCCTCACCTATAATGGGGAAACAGTACTGTACCTACCTCTTAGGATTGCTGTGAGGATTGAATAAACAGCATAACTAAACACCAGGACTGATTGGAGTTCAGAAGGTGATGTTTCCCCATTCCTCTATCTGGTGTGCAAAGAAGCTGAATGAGGGACAAGAGCCAGCACGGATCCCTCAGCAACAAATCTGTTTTCATGATAGCACTTAACATGCCACCTTGTAATTGTCGACCTGCCTTTTACCACGACATGAACTACTTTGAGTGGAGACTTACTTTTTCAGTCATAGATATTATTTACCCTGTTTGTGCAGATAAGAAAACTGAATCTCAGGGAAGCTAAAAATCTGTCTAAGGCTACTAAGTGGCAGGCACAGGGTGCCACGAATCGAACCCAAGGTGCCTGACACTGAAGACCATTCTTTTCCTACCATTGCTGTGCTGCCTCAATAGAGTTTACATAACAAACAACCTTTAGTGGAGAGAGAAGTGAGTTATCGGACTAATGTAAACCCACGTGACCATTGTCAAACCCGTCCTTCCGTTTTCTATCATAATGAAGAGGCAGATACTCAACAGATCACTTTTTCAAACTATGGTCTGAGTTTTCATTTGGAGAAATTCACTGACATTAAACGGTCTATTCTGATTCAATTTGTCAGTGGCAAAATAAAAATTAAAACCCAGGTACCTAGATTTAATAGTCCAAAGATGATCAAATTATCTTCATTTGCTTCTGAGACAAATTATTCAGACGTACAATTTCCTCACAAATTACTTGCTTATCTAACTGTCCTTGGGTTGTGTCTACTTCATCAATTTCACTACTTTTTCTCATAAATCTTGCCTGAACAAAGATTCAGCTTTTGTAGTTAATTAGGACAAACAAGGAAAATGCAATTCAACTACACAAAATGTGAATGTTTAATTTTGAACTGATTTTGTGGCATTATACTCAGTAGGACGCTTCCAATTTTCCAATTAACAAGTTACTGACATGTACAAACATCCAGAATAAAAGAAACCTTTTCTTCCATCACTGTTTGTCAGTTTCATTACTGAATTGGGGTCTGCTTTGGGACACTTCAATTATGAAAGTAATCATGGAAAACTATATTGGGTTCTATTAGCAATAATACCTTAGAGGAGGTTCGTTTATGATAACTAAAACTTTCTTTGACTGACTCTCATTCTGTCATGTAATTTGCCTTAAGGTATTTTAAAATCACACTGTCAACGCTTTAGAAGGGTACTTTTAAGCATTTAACTCAGAGCCACAGTATATTTTGAAACAGACATTTTTCTGAAATCCAATGTTAAGAAGCAAATCGCTAAGTACTTTTCAATTTAAACATTGCTTACATTTTCCAGATCAGTATGTATCAATGCCATGTGAGGCAATCAGGAAGGTCTGTATCTGTATCTATATAACTATGTATCTGTATCTATATCTACATATATGTATATACAAATACACACACAAATACATACATATACATTTGTTAGATGTAGTTATCCATACATATGTACCTATTTATGAGTACTGGTAGGAAAAGGTATGCATATGAACAGCAGATCTAAAAGGACTTTTCAACCCCCAAACATCCCACCTCTCCTATTCTACAGGGCAAATGCAATGGGCAGAAGTCAGAGGCCATCATATCCCAGTGACTTCTTCTTGAGCCCCAGAGTAAAATAAGCAAGAGCTTAGAGCTAATGGCAAGAATGAAGATCGTACAGAGCTCCTATAATATTCCAGAAATGTCAACTTTTAGGAAATACATGAAAATTTGTGCTTTCATTTATATAAATTCATAGACTTTGGAATTCTATGTTTACGATTGCCACGTTATATCAGGAGATGCTTTCAGAGAAATTGCAATTTAGCTTGGAACAGACTACAAACATGGAGTGCAGGTCCACAGCTTATAGAACAGAGTAGCTATGTGCGAAATTAGTTTACCTCAGAGGTCTAGAGTAAATATTCACAGCATAGCAGACATCATAGAGATGGGCATGCTTACCATTTGACGTGTACTGTCTACACATATACTGCATAGAGGTTATGCGTGCGTGTGTAGATCCACTGAACAATCTGGGTACTGATTTTAAGTAGAGTCTGCCTTTGTGTTTCTTCACTGTCTAACTGCAGTTTTTACTGGCTTCTATTTTGCTTAAGACAAGCTTAACAAAACATTTGCTATTTATTGTGATAGAGTAAACAACATAGAATGGCTATGTTGGGTACAATAAAGCTCAGATATTTGCTTCTTTGGCAATTAGGGATGTATTGCTTGAAATAAGTTCAAGCGTTTGTGTGTTATCTGAAAAACGTCACATTTATGTAAACAGAGATCATAAAACTGAAATATGAAAGCATTGCTTGCACTCTGCTCCCGTCAGCATCTCCCCTCCAAGAAACAAATTCAAGAGATACTCTTTAAATTCCAATTATAGGAGATTTTAGCTAAAAATCCATTAGGTCACACAATTCTTTGTTCAACCAAGTAGAAAACTTTACCACCTTTCTCTATTATCTACAAACTTAATTGAAAAAAAAAAAAATGTTAAATTTGGTGAAGAAATACCAGAAAGCCTCAAGCAACTTGCATAATTAAATCATCTTTTTCCATTTCCTTTATCTTTTTTTCTTTTGACCACAGAACCTCTTGCTTTGCATATTGTTGCTTGTAACTGAGATGCAGCTTGATACAAAGGGTGGACCTCATCCCATGGGCCCCCAGGCTCAGTTGAGGGTGACCTGGTTGGTGAGTAACATCTATCAGACTTCAGAACTGGATGTCTATCCACTAAATGATCTCTTCTCACCTAGACTGCAAATCATGTAGGCCTATTACAAATTTCATAAATAGAAAGGACGCAAACATTTACTGCATTTGTTTTTTTTCTGCCATCAGCAAAGATAAGCCAACTGGAATTGGTGAGAGAAGGAAAGTCTTTTACTTTTCTTCTACAACTTTTCTACTTTTTTAAAAAAATTGAATTTTATTTTTTTTAAAGATTCTATTTTTAAATAATACACGCAACATGGGGCTCAAAACCACACCCCCAAGATTAAGAGTCGCATGTGTCATCAACTGAGCCAGCCAGGCATTTCTCTCCTTTAAAATTTTTTTTAAAGTTTATTTTTATTTTTTAATGTTTATTTTATGTTTGAGAGAGAGAATGCAAGTGGGGAGAGGGGTTAGAGAGAGAGGGAGAAGGAGGATCTGAAGTGGGCTTGCACCAATAGCATAGAGCCCAATGAGGGGCTCGAACTCATGAACTGTGAGACCATATCCTGAGCCGAGTCGGACACTTTACTGACTAAGCTACCCAGGCACCCTTCCTTTTTTTTAAACTGAAGTACAACTGACCTATAATATCCTATTTCTTTCAGATGCACCTCAAAGTCATTTGATATTTTTTAGACATTAGAAAATGATCCCCACAAATCTAGTTATCTACCACACAAAGTTATTATGATATTACTGACCACATTCCCATGACCTATTTCAACCCCCACTCTGGAAACCAACAATTTGTTTCCTGTATCTATGAGTCTGTTTCTGTTTTGTCTTGTTTGCTCATTTATCTTGTTTTTTAGATTCTACATATATAAGTGAAATAATATTGTATTTATCTTTCTCTGTCTCATCCATTTAATTAGCATAATACCCTCTAGGCCCATCCACACTGTGAAAAGTGGTAAGATTTCAATCTTTTTTATGGCTTAGTAACATTCCATTGTATTATGAACCATCTATTCTTTATCTGTTCATCTATGGATGGACAATTGCTTCCATATTTGGCTATGGTAAATAATGCTGCAGTAAACATAGGGGTGCACATATCTCTTTGGATTGCTGTTTTTGTTTTCTTTCAATAAATACCCAGAAGTGGAATTGCTGGATCATATGGTAGATCTATTTTTAATTTTTTGAGGAATCTCCATGCTGTTTTCCATAGTGGCTATACCAACTTACATTTCTACCAACAGCATATAAGAGTTCCCTTTTCTCTATATCTTCACCCACCCTTATTTTATGGTTTTTTCATAACAGCAAATCTGACAAGTGTGAGGTCATATTTTATTGTGGCTTTAATTTGCATTTTCCTGATGATTATTGATGCTGAGCATATTTTCACGTGTCTGTTTGCCATCTGTGTATCTTCTATGGAAATACATTTATTAGAGTTCTCTGTTCAATTAATTTTTTTTATTGCAGAATTTTTCTTCTTAAGGCTTATAGCAACAGAGTGCATGTAAATACTCTCTTTATATATTATATTCACTTAATGACTAATGTTTCTCAGCTAAATGACTGCAAACAATCCAAACATAGCAATGGGGGTTCTTTTGTAGAATATGAACATAGTGAGATGCCTGAGTGACTCAGTCGATTAAGCGTCCAACTTCAGCTCAGGTCATGATTTCATGGCCTGTGAGTTCAAGCCCCACATCAGGCTCTGTGCTGACAGTTCAGAACCTGGAGCTTACTTCAGATCCTGTCTCCCTCTCCCTCTGCTTGCCTGCACTCTGTCTCTCTTTCTCTCTACCAAAAGTAAAAAAAAAAAAAATTAAAAAATTAAAAAATTTAAGAAAAAAGAAAGTGAACATAGTAATGTGCAAGGCACACAGGCTTTATATTCATCAAAAGTTTGAAACTTGATTTCTCCATTTACTTTGGGCATATAACACAAATCCTCTAAGCCTTAATTTTCTCATCTCCCAAACAGGGATAACCATATCTATTTTTCAAGCTTGTGACAATTAACCAGGGGAATGCATGTAAAGACCTCGGTATATAGCCCAGGCCCAATAATACCAGCTGCTTTGTGCAGCTTGGGCCTGTAAGATTTCACAGAGCTCTTGGACATTTGATAAATGTTAGCTGATCATAGTATAGTTAGTAGAAATACAAATCATGCAAATGGGCATTTTTAAGGGCCTAGACTTTTTCTTTTTCATATGGTTTTATTTTATTATGAGGGATTGTCAGAACCCTGACGACTGAGTACAAAGACACTGCTGTTCACACATAACTGAATTACATTGGGATGAGTTCTGAGAGGGCTAAAAATGGCTCCTTAAAAACACAGTTAAATAATCCTAAAAACACACAGGAAACCTATTAAATATAAAATGTATCTTTAAAAAATAATATGGTAAATCCTCCCAGAGGCACAACTCAGCCCCCTAAACCAGACACATCAGGTGGGCAAATGTCAATTCTTTATGGTACTAGAATATCATTTATTAAATTACTTCTTTTATATTGCCCTGGTGGCCCCAGAACGACTGCTCCTCATAAAGGCTTAAGTTACACTGAGAAAGACAACTTGCTCATCTGATCCTTTATGTATAATTATCACTAAATGCACAAATCTTATTTGTATTTGTTCCTTTAAGTGTCTCTAGTGGCACTGTTTTGTAAACAGCCCAACTCCAGGATGTATACTTTGTGTACACATAGGATGTGTATTACGTTACAATTCAGTTCAGAATTTTAATTAAATAAATGAGAAACAACTGAATAACAAGGCAGCCGCAGCTTTTTCAATAATGAGTATGCACTAGGATCCTTGCTTTACATGATGAACAACGACAAAGGACAGGGTGTTATCATTATCCAGTTTGTCAACAGCTAGGAAAAAAATAACCTTTTAATTTCTCTCTATAAAATTTTATTTTAAAGAGTGAAATATGGCAAAAGGCAAGTACTCTTGGGTGTTATAAATCATCTCCCAGGTAGGAAGAGAGGTCCACTGGAAGGCTGCCCAGGGCACACCGATTTGTTCTCTTTTCCTAAATCACTATTAGGGGGCAATTACTTTTCATTGGATTTAGGTTTATTCTGTGCAAACATTAAAAAAAATGCTTCTGTACTCTGGAGTTTAAAACTATAAAAATAGTACACACTTAAAATGCAGTATAGGTAGCACTGACTTCTGATCAGAGGGTTCTCTCATTGTTAATGTTATTTTAAAGCTATTCTTTGATTTCTTTGTTCTTGACATTTGGGGAGCATCATATGAGTCAATTTGTCTGCTTGGGTTTAGGTATACCAGATGGTCCCAGGTTCAGATGAAAGCATGGTGGATGATTGTGAAAAGGCTCTTCACATGGGTCTTGCAGATCCAAGACTTAGATAATAAAGGGGGCTAAGAACACAAGAGTTACAACTGAGTCTGGCCCTGAGACAAAGAGCCAGAGCAGAGATGCCTGCCTGGTGACTAGAAAGGATCTCGGGGCTCTCTCACTCTCTCTCACCGACACCATCCATCCTTCAGGGACCCCTGGATCCTGGCCGGAGCTGCCTCCCGACACACTCCGGCCACAACGACCTTCCTCTGGCTCCTTGACCATGGTAAGATCATTCTCACTTTAGAGGTTTTACTCTTGCTATTCCTTCTACCTGGAACATTCTTTCCCCAGGCCTTGTACAACCAAGCTTTATTATTCTGATCTTGCTAAAATGCCATCTCCTCATCCTTGGGCAACCTTTCCTAATTTGGCCCTCTCTTCCCAAGCCACTGTCTATCCATTAACTTATTTTTATTTCCTTTCCAACACCTAAAACTATTAACAATGGCTATTTATTTACTTGTCTAGTGTCTGTTTTCTCTACTCGAGTATGAACTGCATGTGAGCAGGAGCCTTGCATATACTGTCTATCTGTCTTAGCATATAGTAGGTATTTGTTGAATGAATATTTTGAATACATTCCTGACCAACATATATGTGTAATGATGTTTAGACATACCATATAATAACGTCAAACATAGAAACTAAAATCCTTTATAATAATTTGAAATAATGAAATCATGCTCCTGGTCATAGGGTTCAAGAACTGGAAAGGACCTTGGAAATTATAGGGCAACTTCTTTGTTTTACAATGTCCTGAGGACCAGAGAGGCGGAGTGAGCCACTAATAGTTCACAAAGTGAGAGGTAGGGTGAGTCAGGCCTGGCCAGGTCACCGCGGCAGCATCAGACACAGGGGGCTGTTCCTTGCACTTTACACATGAGCAATTGTATAGAACTCACTGAAAACACAAAGAAACCCAAGTTCAGCATCAAAATGCACACCCACTGTGCACCAGTAAAAGTATGATTTTGAATCATAAACTGAGTTGATCTTAAATGACTATGCTAGAGTTCATAATAAATGGTAACCTTTTCATTAAAAGTATGCTTGCATTAGAATTTAGAACACCTTTTCAGGGACCACTGAGTGACACATTTCTAGAAATATGGCCAGGAAAGTTTTAACTGACACTTAATTTCTCTCCATAAATGTCCATAAACATCACATCCAAAAATCTCTACAGCTGCATGTCATTATCTGGGTGGCTTTAGTTATGAGACACAACAAGATATGTAATTCAGCCCTTTTGAGGACTCAGGGATTTCATGTGACTTGAGAGAGGTCTATACTACTTTAAACTTTTGAGATAGTTGGTCTTTTTTTTTTTTCAGTAATAAAATATTAAAATGGGGTTATCCAAATTATGGAATATTTTAAATATTTATACTGAAAAAATTAACATATTAAACTCTAAGGAGTGCCTTATAGGATTTATGAACTATGCTTATCCTTCACACATTTGGAGCTCTGTGATCTACTGCAGGGACATATATTGTAAAAGTGTACGAGGAACACCTACTTCTTGCAATGTTGTCCATGAATCTCTGGGACATGTATATGCACATAATGCAAATATCTAAGTTTGAGGTTCTTTATATGAGACCTGAGCCAAGTGGCCCTCTTTGTGCCTATGACAGGCCTTGTATATCTGATTTTCTTTGCTTTCTACTTTCACTCCAACCACAAACAAGAGGTATGGGGAGAGGATGGTGGGGTCTGGGGGAGACGTTATCCTCAAAAGGCAGCAAAAATCAGGTGTACAAACAGTGAAGGAAGGATAGAAAGTTTGTGTCTCAGAACTTGAAAAATAATCCAACAAACAAGTAAAAGTAACAGGTATGACTGTCTGCATCTCTCTCAATCCACTCACTCTCTGATTCTCAGGGGGAAAGTGAGTGGCTGTATGGGATTTACAGTCACTGTGGCCTAATCCAGAATGAAGACAATCTGTTCTGGCCAAATCCTGACACGGACATTCCAGGCATGAAGTGAAATTAAAGCAAACAAAAAAAAATCATTTATTAGAATAAATCCCCAAAGGCCTTATTAGTGTTGCAGGTGAGTGTTTTGGAAGGTCTACCGGGTGCTGAAGAGTGAGTCACAGGAGAAATGAAACCAAAGGTGTCTCCTCAAGAGTTAGGGAACAATTTGATAAGCAATAGGTAGGAGGGTGTGTGTGTGTGTGTGAGTGTTTGGGGAGGTAGAGAGGGATAGTCTGAGGTGACTTTCAACTTCAGAAACCAGCTCTACAGTGAGACTGAGAGATAAGTCAGCTTTAATTATTCAAGGAGACCCCATCTAAGATCTGGCTCTTTCCTTCACCTAGCCAAAGGTAAAACAATGCTGGTAAATTGCTACATTGGTGATCCTATTCATCTTTTTTAAATGACATTATCCATCTAATAGGCTTTAGTTCTTAGCTGTTTTTACAAGAATGATGTTTAATCCAAGCTAATGACATCAGGGTACTTGAATCATCGCATCAATTAACTGAGCAATATGAATGCTTCATCACATTCTCTTTTCACTTCTCTCAATATTAATGAGAATCATTTCCCAAAGACAATGGAAGTTCCAGGGATGACCTGGATATCCCACTTTTCTACTCAGAGTGGACATATTTCAAGTCTGATAGGCCACAGAGAGATTGGTTTTGGCTAGAGATCAGTTTCTAAGATTTGCCCAAATCTGGGATATTTACATGTATTTGATTTTAACACCCTATAACCAAAAGCCAGTAGAAAAATGGGCCTGTGATATTAACAGAAATTCACAGAGAAGGATATAGTAAAAGTAAAAAAAGATGTTCAAACTTACTCATAAGAAATGCAAATTAAAGCCATATGAAATACCATATTTTTCACTTCCCAGATTAGCAAAATCCTCCAAGTTGGATAACATACATATTGGTGAGGCTGTGGGGAAACAGAAATTGTCACACACTGGAGGTGGAAATATGAACCAGTATAACCTTTGACGAGGTCAATTTGACAATATTTATCAACATTATAAACGCATATACCCTCTGACCCAGATTTCCATTAATGTGATTTATCTTATAGATAAATTTACACATGTATAAACTAATATATGTAAAAGGCTATTCATTATAGTAATTTCATAATAGCAAAATATTGGAAACAATTAAAATGTTCATAAATAAAGACTGGAAACAACTTACATGTTTACAAACGAGGGACTGGTTAAATAAATCAGAGCATAGCCATACAAAAAAACTGTCATCCCACTATAAATAAAGAACGATAAACCACTTCTTGTGCCAATATGGAAAGATCTCCAAGATATATTTTTTTCAGTGAAAAAAGCAACATACAGAACAGTGTGCAGAGAATGCTATATTTTGTTTTAAAAAGGAAAGCTACGAATATGAATTTATATTTACTTCTATTTGCATAAAGAACATCTGGAGGAATTTCTAAGAAGCCAAGAAGCATGATTTTCATTTTGTGTATGTACTGGTGGGACCCAGTTGGCTGGGGGGGTATGGAAGAAAGTGAAGTTTTTCAGTATACACCTTTTTATGTTTTGTGTTTCAAGTCATCTAGTTAAACCAAAATCTACCTATTTGCCTGTTCAAAAAAAAATGTATAATTGATTAAAATGCTACAATTTCTGGTTTTCTAAAACATATTGCATCTATATTACTGAATACACTTAAATTTTTCTCTGGCAACTTTCTTTGCCAAGGAAGAATCTAATAAATACCAGAAGATAAGCATTAAAGACATTTCATGAACGCATACGCATAATGAAACACTTCTAAAGATCCACTAATGCATTAGCGAATTAAGTTTCTTGAGAATTAGCATTGATTAAATGTCATACTTGTAAAACAATTAGGGACTAAAGCTTATTAGATGGAGACCAGCTGAAAAAAAACAAGCACCACCATCATCTGAAGTAAAAGACAAAAATGCGACTTTCAGTAGCTTTCACATATCATCTTGATAAGATAAATTAAAAATCTGATTATTTTATTTTTATTACAGGCTTCTAATACTAGCAAGTTAAAATCCCTATCTATTACTCTATTACTCTGCAAAATGATGTTCAGGCAGGTTTGAACCAACAATATTTAAAGTACTCAGATACAAGGATAAAGGGCATTTCCTCCAAGTTTCTTGTCGTTGCAGTTATTTGATGTCTTGCTTGGATAATTAAACTACAGAAAAAAACCCAAGGTTTCCATATCAAGATAGGAGACAATAACATAAACTAAAATGCACATATTAAAATGAAAGGAAACACTGTGAATAGAGAAACAGTTCAGGAGCCAGAGGGCAAGCAGTACTACTATATGAGAGTCATATTTCTCTTTTAAAAAGCAACCAAAAATTTACATAAGGTATGTTTAAATGGACTTATAATGGTCACAATTCACAATTTTAAAATGACACATTGAGTGAAGATGTGGTACATATATATGGAATATTACCTAGTCATCAAAAAGAATGAAACCTTGCCATATGCAATGACATGGGTGGAGCCAGAATGTATTATGCTAAGCAAAATAAGTTAATCAGAGAAAGAAATACAGTATGATTTCACTCACGTGGAGTTTAAGAAGCAAAACAGATGATGGGCCACCTGGGTAGCTTAGTTGGTTGGGCGTTCAACTTCGGCTAAGGTCATGATCTCACAGTTCGTGAGTCTGAGCCCTGCGTTGGGCTCTGTGCTGACAGCTCAGAGCCTGAAGCCTGCTTCAGATTCTGTCTCCTTCTCTCTCCGCTCCTCCCCTACTCACACTCTGTCTCTCTTTCTCTCTCAAAAATAAGTTTTTAAAAATTTTTGAAAATTTTAATAAAGAAAAGAAAGAAACAAAACAGATGAACATATGGGAAGGGGGGAAAACCAGAGAAGTGAGGGAAACAAACAACAACAGACTCTTAATGATAGAGAACAAATTGAGGGTTAATGGAGAGAGGTAAGTGAGGGGGGGGGATGGGCTAGATGGGTGGTACTTGTGATGGGCACTGGGTGTTGTATGTAAGTAATGAACCACTGAATTATATCCTGAAACCAATATTGCACTGTATGTTAACTAAAATTTAAATTACAAAAATGAAATGAGAAAAAGAAATAATACACTGAGGACTAGGCACCAGATAACAGGATCTAATGGGTCAATGCAAAGTAGGAAAAAGCGGACATATGCAGACAGCCATTATGGGTGGTTTTCCTTGATTTCCCTGAATCAAGAACACACATCAAGGATCCTTTGCTTTCTTCCTGGTGGCATCTTTGACAAAAATAGCAGTTCACAGTATTTGTACTCAACACCCACTTCAAAAAGAAGAGAGCGGTAAGCTTCTAACATTTGCTATGTATCGACTAATAGAAGAGCGATAAATGAACACTGACAGTGAAATCAATAAAGACTATAAAATGGCCAAAACATTAAACTCTTTCATTTTTACCTGCTTTGTCCAAGAAAACCAAAAGAAGGTTTAAAAAAAAAAAAGACTTGGGGACAATTATGAAACCACAACATTCTCAAAACGGTTACAAAAAGCAGGTGACTACAAACTGTCTGCCTAATTTTATTCTCCAATGAAAAACCAAACATCTACATGTATGGAGGAGAGAAAAGAATGAGATTTTTAAAATGCTAGTTTACTACTACACAGTTTTGGTAGTTGAAGGAGAAATAAAAGTAATTCATTGTTTGGGGTTGACCTTAGCGCCTCTTACAAAACTGCTAATAGAAATGACTCTTATTTAGAAAGTGCTTTTCAATTTTACATCCATTTTTCCATTTGATGAGCTGATAGCATTATCTCTGTAAAATATATATATAGTATATATATATTCTATA
>NW_027531999.1:6652089-6703713 GCF_008692635.1 Crocuta crocuta | reverse complement strand
AGTATATAGAAATCAAAGGTCAAAAGCATTAAGCTACCTGCTCAAGTGTGCACAGATAGAAAGTAGTGGAGCAGAGATTCAAACCCAGTTCATGAGTGCACAAATTCTGAGCTCCATGCTCCACAGAGTCTCAAGGATATCTGCAAGTAATGGTGCCCTACTAGTCTTTACAAAAATGAGGCATTCGGTTCCCCTCTAGAGTAACCAACCAGCCAGGGACTAAGGGTATTTGACAGTCTGTGCCAATGGTGTGCTGAGGGAGCTCTCAAAAATAGGTTGAGTGTTAGTTACAAAGACACATTGATTCATTGTCACCATCCAGGATCCTCAATTCCCTGTACCCAAAAGGCCAATATAATTCTGAACCATGAATTGAGCAAGGAATTGATTTTCCTTTGATTCAAATTCCTGAGAAGGCTGCACTGAAAAGCTGGGAGAGCTTCGCTCTCACCTTCTGGACATTTCACTTCAATATCAGACAGATGTTAACAATTAGAGATGTTCAAAGAACAATAAACAATTAAGAAGCCAGCATGATTGATCTCATACTCTAGGTAATTGCTCTCTGAGGATACCGTGACTTTCTTAAGAGCGAGAACAACAATAATACCATCATGAAGCTGCAGACCAGCGCTTTTAAAAAAATGTGGTCTTCTTGGGGCGCCTGGGTGGCTCAGTCGGTTAGGCATCCAACTTTGGCTCAGGTCATGATCTCACAGTTTGTGGGTTCGAGCCCCACGTCGGGTTCTGTGCTGACAGCTAGCTCAGAGCCTGGAGTCTGTTTCAGATTCTGTGTCTCTCTGACCCTCCCCTGCTCACGCTGTCTCTCTCTCTCTCCTCAGAAATAAATAAAACATTAAAAAAAAAAAAAAATGTGGTCTTCCCCTGACTGCCTCCTTCCTCCTACCCCTCCCACCACCACCCACCTAAAGCTTCTTTGACTCTTTACCTGGTGAGAGTGGTATAAGGGGCTTCTTCCTCATCACAAACAGAGTTGGGTTGTAGATGTTCTTCTGAAGTTCGGGAGCTGGAGTATGAAGTTATTCACTCAAAACATCTCTAATTGGCTCAGATTTACACACTTCAAAAGTACCAAAGGCAGCAAGTAGATAATGAGTGATATAAAAATTCAAAGAGGTTATTGTATTTAGAAAAGTTTTATCTTTGGGAAAATGTTTTATAAATTGCAGGGCATTAGTCATTCCATTAAAATTTTTTGATATTGTGGTAAAATACACATAACATGAAATTTACCACCTTACTCATTTTTAAGTACACAGTTTAATGGTCTTAACTGCATTTATAATGTGGTACAACTAACACCACTATCTCTGTCCATAACTCTTTTCATCTTGTAAAACTCAAAGTCTATACCCATTAAACAATACCTTCCCATTCTACTCTTCCCTCTGCCTGTGGTAACCTCTATCCTACTTTCTGTCTTTATGAATTTGCCTACTCTGTGTACCTCAGATGAGTGGAATCATGCAATATTTGTCCCTCTTTGTCTGGCTTATTTCACTTAGCATAATGTCTTCATGGTTCACCTGTGTTTTAGCATATTGTCATAGTTTCATTCCTTCTTGTGGCTGAATAATACTCCCTTGTATGTATATACCACATTTTGTTTACCCATTCATCTTTTGGTGGACATTTGGGCTGTGTCCACATGTTGGTTATTGTGAATAATGCTGCTATTAATGTCGGTGTGTACGTATCTGTTTAAGTTCCTCTTTTCACTTCTACTGGATATATACTTAGGGGTGAAACTGTTGGATCACATGGTAATTCTGTTCCACTTTTTGAGAAACAAAGGAATTTCCACAGGGGCTGCACCATTTCATATTCCCACTAATAATGCAAAAGATTCCCATTCCTCCACATCCTTGCCAATATTTGATACTTGTCATTCCTGTTGTTTTTTTGTTTTTGGTTTTGAACAGTAGCCATCCTAACAGGTATGAGATGATATCTCATTGTAGTTTTAATTTCATTTCCCTAATGATTACTGATGTTGAGTATCTTTACTTGTGCTTTTGGCCATTTGTATCTTTTCTTTGGAGAAATGTCTATTCAGGCCCTTTGCCCATTTTGGAATTGGGTTGGTTGTTGTTCTTGAGTTGTAGGAGCTCTTTCCATATTTTGGAATATTTTAATCCTTTATCAACATATGAATTGCAAACATTTTCTCCCATTCTGTGGATTGCCTATCACTCTGCTACAGTGTCCTTTGATGCACAAAAGTTTTTAACTTTGATAAAGTCTAATTTATCTATTTTGCTTTTGATGTCTGTGCTTTTGATGACATACGCAAGAAATCATTATGATTCCATTTGACTATTACCCTTGGATACCATTTACAGCACCTTTCGTGGGTTACTCTTCAGGTCACCTACAATAAGTTTATCTATTTATTTATCCTGAAATAAATTCTAAAGATATAAAAGGCAAAACTGCTTCAGATTCGGCGTCTCCCTTTCTCTCTGCTCCTCCTCTGCTCATGCTCTGTTTCTCATTCTCTCTCAAAAACAAATAAGCATTAAAAAAATTTTTTTTTAAAAGGCAAAAGATGTATGGGTGACTTCATATTGGCTCTCAATTGCCTTTAAGGTCCAAATTGCATGGCACTGGTTTTCCTTCATGACGCGATCCCTATCTACTTCTTTAGCCTCATCTCTTCCTTGCCATATAACTTTAGTAATCCTGAACTCCCTGTGCTCTGGAATATTTTACATGTGTCCTCTTACCTGTCTTACTTATATTCATCCTTCAAGTCTTAACCTGGTCAGCACTTCTTATAGGAAGTATCCCATGATCTCCCTCATTTCTTACTAGCATCCATCTGGCCAGGGGGTTGATGTGCTAGCTTTGAGATCCTACGGTATGCCCTACGGTGGCTATCACAGGATTTACTATACAGAATTATTTATTTAGCTCACACACCTTGTAGATCATGTAAACTCCATGAACACAGTGACCATATCTAAAATTTATTTTGATCACTATATCCTTAGTATCTAGAGTAACTCCTGGTGAACAGTAGATGCTCAGTAAATATCTGATGAATGAAAGAATAAGCCAGACCAACAGCTTTTCCAACGCAGTGTGCTGTTTTTAGCAAGAAAGAAATCTGTTCATGAGGAGGCATCAAATTTAAAGATATTCCATAAATTTCCCTGTTTTTCTCACCAACTTCTTCTCTTTGAAGTTTATCTAAAGCAAACCCTTAATCTAGGCACTGTTCTAAGCACTTTAAAAATATCAGTTCATTTAGTCTTTCCAATAGCGTGATGAGGTAGGTATTATTTGCTGTTTTCAGGAAATGAAATAAAACCAGAGAGATGTTAAGTAACTTGCCCATGGTAACATAGCTACTAACTGGACTTGAGTCCATTTAGAGTTGGTCACCCTATGCCATTTCTTGGTTGTGATAAGTTCCAAGTAAATGTGAAATAATATATACTGGAGCATTTCAGACATTCAACGATGTTCAAGTTCATGATATTTATAGTATTCGAAACTTGGCTCATGTCCTCCTCAGATTTGCCGTCTGATGTACTTTGTAGGAGCCCCAAGTTTCCTAACTGGTCTCATGTACCCATCAACCCTTCACTCCTTTTACTTCATCTCTCAGAACCTGAGCTTACTTCCTCATCCTTTCTGGAGCCCCAGCTGCTGGAAGCATTGAAAATACTGAAGGACAATATTATTTTCAGGACTAAAAACAAAATTTCTTACCTGGTTTCTAATACCTCTTTGTTTTTAATTTTACCAAGGTATTCAAATAACTACCTAAAGTGACCCTTATACTCTTTTTTGAATTTCAGCTGGTAGTACCTTTGCTTACCACTTTGAGGGATATTTGAGGTATTTTCTTTTAAATTTATTATCTTTTGGTTGCCTTCAGCAAAACTAATATTCAGTTACATTATTATTATCATGCAGCAACATATCTCTGTAAACAGAGCTCTGCCTCTCTCTGTGTTCCCCTTCCTTCCTTCCTCCTTCATTCATTCATTTGTTCAACTATTTATTCAGATGCACTGTCAAGGTGCCAGACACTGTGTTAGATAATAGAACTATAACTTTTATCCTTAAGGAGCCAATGTTTTTCCCATTTGAAAAGATCTGTTCAATACTGGGGCACCTGGGTAGCTCAGTTGGTTGGGTGTCCAACTGGCTCAGGTCATGATCTCACTGCTCGTGAGTTTGAGTCCCGTGTTGGGCTCCATGCTGACAGCCAGGAGCCTGGGGCCTGCTTCAGATTCTGTCTCCATCTCTCTGCCCCTCCCTCGCTTATGCTCTCTCTTTCTCTCTCTCAAACTTAACATAAATTTTTTTTTTAAAAGTTTGTTCAGTGCCATGTAAGTTAAATAATTCTGTGATTCTGGATGTTAAAAATATTTTGTAAGAAAATAAATTATTACCATGGCCCTCTTTTTCTGTATTCATATTTGCCCACTCAAAGGGCTCCAATACTGTTTGTTGCACAGAGGTCAATATCATTACCTTGGTTTGAATAAACAAAATGTCTCATTCCAGGAAGTACAAACATATAAAACAAGATGATTTACAACTTTAAGTTAAAGTACGTAAAGTGCATAAAGTTAAAGTTAAGAGTCTATCCCCTTAAAAGAGAAAAAAAAAAATTAGAAGTAAAGTAACATTTTTAAGGCAAGATGGATATTTTAGAAATTTACCATTGGATAGATTGCAAAACATCTCTTGCATCTGAATAATAAATATAATTTATTGATTCTCTCTGAATGTATTAGAGAAATAAAGCATGTAAAGTAATCATTTACACTAAGGACATACAGTAAAGAATCAAAATTATTCTCTGCAGCAAGTACTAGGCTGATGGTTAATAGCACATACATTCATTTTTATACCTCTTGCCCTTTTTAATATATCTCTAAGGAAAGACAGCAGTTATTATGTGGATTTCCCCATGTGAAATTTCTCATATAATGCACTAAATCTTTAAAAGTTAGGTGAGAAGTACATTTTTCTTTCAGGATTCTCATTCATAGTTAAGAATGCTTGGGGGTATATTTCATTTACCATGGACAGCATTTCCAATTTAACTTGTTCCAGAGAATGTAACATTTGCAGCTAATTTCCAATATAACATTTAGAAATAGCTCAAAGTGAAAACCCATTATTGGTTTTTGCCATGTTTAAAAGCCAAATGCAAATGAAAACCCAGGCAAGACTATATTTTACTTTTAGATCATATATTTCAGTTCCTTTTCCAGGGAACTAAGTTCGGTGTAGGTGGTAAGCTTGCAATGTCATTCTTTAACACACAGGCAGGAAGGTCCCAGGGAGGAGAGGGCACACATTAACATCTATCATGACCATATACTCACTAATCTGCCATTTGAAGACAGGCCTTCACATGACCAGATGGGTGGCCATCTTCTCTAAATCACATATATTATATTAGCTTCATTTTTTGTTAACCAATATAGTTCAAATCCTGGCTTATATATTTCTATTAGCTTCTCACTACAGATAGCTTACATTATGTTTTGCCCAAACTGAACTGACTGTCTGATGTGGCTCATGCATCATCCTTACAAATAAATAGATTTTCACATATGTACTTTCCCATATGAACAGATCACCAGTAGGTCTTATAATATCTCTTTGGAGTATTTATAATGTTACAAATTACTGTACTAATTTTCAAAGGGACTCCATAAAGTAATAAAATATTTACAAATTTAGATTGAATTATATTCATTTGGAGTATTATAAAAAGAAACCATAATTGGTATTAGTGATTTTTTAATACAATTACTCTCTGACAATATGCATAGAATGAAGAAATTCAAAATGATGGAACTAACGTTGGAGTTTGAGGTAATATATAGCTTTATAACTGTTAGGGTTTAATGGAAAATGTCACTGAGGTGGACACATTTTGCAAACGTCTATTTTACATGGGGTTTCTAAAAGGGAATCATTTTAAGATAACCTATCAAATTTGAGGAGTCATGGAATATATAGATGAGAAGTTTGCCAAAAATACAAGTAGCATAAAGAGTATGCAGGGAGATTTGCAAGTATCTTCCATATTAGGTCAATAAATATTTATTTCATGCCTACTAAAATTTCAGATACCTTGAGTACTGAGTGGAAGGAAGGAAGTATCATGAGGTAGGGAATGTCTCTCTGTGAAGGTGAAAGCCACACATGCTGAGATTCAAATGAAGACCAGGAGCCAGCCCCACCTCTGGGGGTGGGGGACTCCAGACAAAGAGCAAACACATCAGTCTCAATTGCACATTAAAAGTATATTTATTTTTAAAATCAAACGCTAAAAGAGTCAAAAGTTCAATTACAAAGTAATGTATCTCTCAAGTGCATACATACTATGTTCTAACAAAATATATGCATACATACGTACACATATACATACATAGGTGTATAATACCAAATATGTGTACATGAATAATTTTTTATAAAGGAAATCAAAAGTAAATTTCCTAAATATTTTGAATATAAGCCACTAGGAATAGCTCGATAGCCCATATCCTCAAAATATTTGGTCACAGTTTGTCCTAATAAATCTGCCTTGTCCTTATTTCTGTTGGCCTTTCTTTCTGCCAGTGTCTCATGTTCTATCTCCCTCTCCTGTGAGCTGGAGAAGCTGAGAAAGCCTACTGTCTCAATTAAAAAGACGTATACTCAGTATCACAAATCCATGTTTCACAGTTCTGGAAATGAGCACAGAATGCTGATGAGAGAGTGCACTGCTTTTTTCTACAGAGGTGACGCTGCAGGTGGCAAAAAGAAAGGGCACTGAACCGGGACACCAGGGAATTGGCGTGGATGCCGCTTTTTTGCCAGGATTCACACTCTTACACTCTCTGACCATCTCTGCCTGGTCCAAGTAATTCATTTGCATGGACATTAAGCTCCAAATGTCATTGCACACTGTGCCTTCCCATTTTCTAACCACAAGCGCTTACAGATCAGGCTCTTGCTCAACCTGCCACTGGCTGCTGGGCCACTATCTGTCCTACAGAGCATCAGGACAGCTGTACTCTTCCCTTTGATAAAGAATACTTGGGTGTTCTTTGTCATCACTTAGGACAGCTTGACACCTGACACTGTATCACTTTTGGTCTTCATCAGATGGGTTCTTTGTGGCAGAGATCAGTGTCTAATCTTTAGGACGTTATGTTTCTGTACGAGGAAGGAGACTGCAACCCCGAAATTTAGCCCAATGACCAAGTCCACCAAATCTCTATCTTGAACTAACAGACTCCTAATTGGTTTTCCTGATTCTTCTTCAATCATCAGACCTCTATATGTGGAACAAAATGAAAATATCGATTCCCTTACTTATTATTGTTCAAGAAATATCCACAATATCTACTGAATATCTTCCATGTGTCAAGCACGTGTCTTCCAAGTGTCAAAGTGATTGTATCAGGACTTCACGGTAGTCAGAGAGGGATGAATCAGGTAGGTCACTACAGGGAACACGTGATGTTTTTGCCTCATTAGCGGCCATTTCTCCCTTTATTCGCGCCTCCTGATAGATACATAGACAAACAGACATAGATATGGACATCTCTGTCGTTCTACCTATCTTCCTATCTATCTATCTATCTATCTATCTATCTATCTATCTATCTATCCCAACATTTGTGCATTTAGATCTATTTGTGCCCTGAAGCTCTAAGGCCAATGATGGAAACACTGACAAATCACAAAATGAGCCAGCTCTGCCTGGAGCGGCTGGGAAAATGCATGTCCACCACCTGGCACCTGACTGTTCTCCACTATTCTTGAAATGTCACCTCTTTAGGGAAGGAAGGCTCTCTCTCCTTCCCCCCGGGCCCTCCCTGCCTCACACACACCCCCATGCCTGTCCCAGAAGGATTACTTGCTTCATTTACTCTGCTCTTAATAGATTGTGAGGTCACAGATACCAGAGAGCATGGCTTGGTCATATTTATATCTTCTAGTGCTTAGCATTGTGCCTGTTAGATGAGATATAGAGGATGCCTTCAGCCAAAATTCCTTGAATGCCTCTAGGTACCCAGCCCTGAGTGAATTCAGGGGATTCAGACAAAAGTAAAATGGTGGCCCTGACCTTGAGGAACTTGCCCAGATAACTAACATGTACAGAGACTGGCCTTCAGAAAGAAACCTAAAATCACTTGTTCTATTTCTCATTTTCCCCTCCTCTACATGTCCTTTTCTGTCTCTATACTCTAGTCTAGTTAACTCCCCATCAGAGTTTAATACAAATGTTACCATGTCACTTCTCAGAAAGCCTTACCAGTTTCCCTGTTACCTGTTCTCAAAATGCCTTGCATTTCTCCTTTGTATAAAGGAGTTTTTCTCAACTGGGGTGATTTTGCTCCCCCTTCCTGAGGACATCTGACAACAGCTGGAGACACTTTTGATTGTTACTATGAGGAGGTGGGTTGTTGTTGGCAGATAAAGGATAGGGATGTCACTAAACAACTCCCAAAATACAAGATGGCTCCCCACCACAAAGAATTACCTGGCCCAAAATGTCAGTAGCTTGTGAAACTCTTATGCAAATCATCACAGTTTAGAACTATTGATCTCCTTTTGTCATTATGTGATTCATGTATTTCTCCCCACTAAACTGTAAGTTCCAAAAGGGTAGGAACTAAATCTGCACTGCATCACAATATTACCAAAGACTCACAGGTAGTAGGGACTCAACAATCATTGGCTGAACATTGTCTTTAAAGAGATATTAAATCTACTCTCTGAAGCAGAATATATATTCAAGTAATTTATCCTTGATTGCAAGTGTGTATATTCGCATGCACAATTAAATCCTTTCTACCCATTTCCCACGTCCTAGAAACAAAAGTTGTTGGTTGCATAGCCATATTTTGGTCTAATGGAGGAAATGAAAATATCCCATACGCAAACATTTGTTTTAAAAGATTAGGAAATTCTTAGGAGGCTCACAAGACACATAAAAGGTATGCCTCTAGCTGCAGGAATGCTTCATACGTTGCAGCACACAGAACTGGCAAGCCTCAATGACACAAATAGCGGAAAGCCTCACTTGCATGATGACCAGCCCATCACAGAGTTAGCAGAGTGGCATCATCACAATATTCCTGAAGTAAATGATAATACAAATTCCTACACTTCATAACTGCTCCCTAGTAACAACAAACTTGGATTCTACTCAGCTTTGTCTTCAGTGACTGGTAGTTCTAAATCCTCTAATTATAATCTTGAGTCATAATATTTGCTTTAAAGCTTCAACTCAAGTGAACATTCAAATGTGATTTTTATTTAAAAGTCAATTTCTGGAAGAGCTACAATGTAAAAACATTTGGAGATGGACTGGGTTGATTATGAAACTGGATCTAAAACAATGCACTAACATACACTACTTTATAAAAATAAAAAGGAAACTAGTTTATAAATGACACCATCTTTAAAAGCATGTTACAAATGCACACTGGATCTATTTTCATCCAGAGATGTTTGCCTTCTCCATGAGGCAATGAATTATTGAAATATACACAGAACCTTCATTTGAAAACATGCGAAACCATTCATCTTTTATATCTCCCTGTTGAAATTCTGTACAGAAAATGTTTCAAGATTCTAGTTTCAAATAATACAAGCTTAATTTTGACTATAAAAAATGGATTTTTCCCATGAAGAATGTCAAGTCACTGGTAGTCACTCTGCCAAATATAGGTCATGGCTTTGGGGCCTTTAGGCACCTTTTCTGTTTTTGTATTCGTCAGCTACAGTGTACAGGGCCCTTTTGGCTAGGTACTGAAGAAGATGTAAAAAGTTCCAGAATCCTTATCTTCAAATACCAGCTCCATGCTTCCCTGGATTTGTTTTCTTCTGCTCTCTGTCCTCAAGGTGCTTAAACTCTTGTGAGGCAGAGAAATGTGGGCTTTAGGGCTCAATTTGTGCAAAAGAAGACATTTTTGAGTGAAAGAATGGATCTCATTTGTCAGAGGAGTAGAGTAAGGCTTAACGAAGTTAGTTGAAAGGATCTTAAAGTAGAGGATGTCATCCTACATCTTTTCAGGCCATATATTCAAGATTTAATTGTTCTATCATGGAACTACAAAGCCCATGAGGGCAGAGAGCCGAAACTTTCAGAATGAGTCAGTAACATTTTATGAATCACAGAGCAACACCTGCTTTGCATACTTTTAGTGTAGTAAAAGATGTTCTTCAATAGATTAAAGTCACTATTAAAGGAGAAATGTCTATCCTTAGGATTTTGTTGGGATTGACCTACAGAGACAAAGGACCAGAAAACATTCCTGCTAAGTCAAATTTCCATCTATGTTGGCTGCATTTATTGGGATAATGGGGACTAGTAGATGAGGAAAGTAAAGCTTCCTAGTACTGTAATGATAGTAAGATAACTAGAAAAGCTATATTTTCTTGGTCATGGACTTGATAGGAAAATCACTAGAGCTGGGGCTATTTTTTATTCACCTTTGTCTTGTGTATTATAGGTGCTTAATAAGTATTTGTTCATTGACTTTGTTTACTGTTTGGATAAAGGGAATATTAATTTTTTTTAATGTTTTATTTATTTCTAGGAGAGAGAGAGACAGCGTGAGCAGGGGAGGGTCAAAGAGAGAGGGAGTCACAGACTCTGAAACAGGCTCCAGGCTCTGAGCTGGCAGTCAGCACAGAGCCCGACGCGGGGCTCGAACCCACGAACCGCAAGATCATGACCTAAGGGAAAGTTGGACGCTTAACCGACTAAGCCACCCAGGCGCCCCGATAAAGGGAATATTAAATGTGGCTTTCAAATAGGACAGGAAAACTTACTAAGAAGAAAAATAAACACTACTTATACTCAACCTTTTTAAAAAATCACCATAACAGCAAGACTAAAGACATAAGTAGTGTATCATTTTTTGTTGTCGTTTTTCTCCACTTAGTAAGCATTAGGAAGAAGAATTTACTCTGTCTTAATACAGTGCAATCCACTGTGGCCATCTGACTTCCTATGTAACAAAGGGAAAAGGGCAGATGATACTATCCCTGTCATTATTATGACTGGTGACAAACTGTATGGTCCCACCACGTGAGCCAGTTGATACAAAAATTCCTATCTAAGCAGAAGGCTGTTACAAGATGTATTAAGGTGACAGAACTAGAGCAAAAATGGAGTGAATGTGTATTAACATTGAATATGTGCCAAAGGTTGGCCTCAAAAGGCAAATACACAAACACAAATGTATTTTATTTTCAGACTCCTAGAAAGCTATACTTGAATCCAAGGTTTAAAACCACTGTTTAAGATAAAAGTGCATATTCCTGCTCTGAATCATTATGTATTGACCAAGTGTAACACTCAAGAGTCTATGGGAAGCCTATAATTCTTATGAATTAGTATCAATCCATTTAACAAATAAGAAAAGTAAAGCTCAGGGAGGGCAAGTGACTTGCTCAAGGGATGGTAAAGGACAGGATAAGATATCTATCTGTCTCTATAGCAGATATAAGAATGACTGTAATTTTTTTTTTAAAGTAAGCTCTATGCCCCATGTGGGACTTGAGTTCATGACCCCGAGATCAAGAGTCACATGCTCTATGGACTAAAATAGCCAGGTGCTCCAGAATGTCTGAACTTTTTACGATGGGTCTATATAAATGAAGATTTCATCCCCAATTCCAAAAATCAGAAAGAATAAAGTGGAAAAAGAGGGAAATGGCTGTTTTCTAACTTTTGAATACCTAAAGATGACCACAATTTTTTTCTTTTAATCTATAAAGACATGGATTAAATTACCACTATCCCCATTTTACTGGAAAGTAGAAATTTCCTGAAGTTAAATAACTTACCCAAGTGTTCTTAGCTATAAATAACAGAGCTAGAATAAAGGAAGTTGTGTTCCAGATAGCCTGGAACACAACTGTATTACCCACTGTGCTATGTGACACCTGGCCACAGCCTAAGCAGTCTCTGGCTTCATCCATCTTTACTGGCGAAGTCTTAAACTGAAGCTGCCAATGGCAATCAAATAACATACTGTAAGCACACTTGGGAGTATGATCATGAAGGAACTCTGAACTTTCAAGTTCAAGAAAGTCAGAGTCCAGGGTAACCCTCAGATAAATGGGAAGGTTCATATGCATGAGATTCATATGCTTTCATTCAGTTTTTCAAAGAGATGTAAGATGGTTTGTGTTTCCCTTCAAAAATGGTCTATCTGCATTTTCTTTTGCGTTGCATTATATTTCATTAGGCAACAAAGGCTTCATTTCTTCCACTCCTGGTAATAAGAAGTGATTAATCACAATCACCTGTCACACTTAATTTAGCATTCATTCCATGAAAAGATTCATCTGTGAAAAGATTTTCCACAAGCTCCAAAGTGAAATTTACATTTTAATGTCCACAGATAAAAAAAAAAGTATAGCAGTGTGTATTACGTTTTCTCCCCCACTATGAAAACCATTCTCGGGAATTTAGACTGTTAAATAATCATTCCTTTTATGAGACTAGCTCCAAAGATACGTATAAATTTTGAAACCTATAGTATTACTTAGCAATTTTAGTGCTTTACTTTTTGCAGCCAATCATGGAAGACTTGCTTTTATAGCTTTCTCTGCAGTCATCTTAATTATAAGGAAATCCCTTTACAAATGGTTCTCCATTTTACAGTGCTTTGGCTGGAATCTCATACTGGTTTTATTGGAAGTGATGAAAAATTACTCTTCCTGGGACACAGAGTTAAGAATCAGGACTGGAAATGAACTACCCTCTTTTTGCCTTAGAAACATTTAAACTTACCATACTTCCTTCCAAACAGTTTTTCCTAAAGGAGTTTAATAAAGCAAAAACCTTTCAGATGTTCAGAACCCTAGAAAAATGTTTAAGTTGAAAGGTTTTGTACAGGTTATCTGATCCAATCCACACACTGATTTGACAAATAAGATACATTTCACCCAATTTCTAGAGTGAGAGAGCCAGCACCAGAAGCCCTGTGTATGGGCTGCCATTGTGCCCTTCTTCCCATGCTTTTCACATAGTTCCCACGGGTGGAAGGGTTCTCTGGCCTATTGACAGGGGTTTCTTTTGGCCTTTCTTCATAGTATTTATGACAACCTGGCATGTGCTGTATATTCATTTGGCTATTGTCTTTTTCCTCTAAAGAACAGAGGCTTCATGAGGGCAAAGAATCTGTGGTATCTAAAAGTGTGTCACATAGGACTCAATAAACACTTGATAAATGAAGTCTCAAATTTAACGTTAAACATTCCCCCACAGTTTACATTTTATTTCTAAAACTTCCATGTTTGCCTTAACTAGAATTTTAAAAATTAAATCTCTTACTGTCCTCAAGGTAGAAGACTTCTTAAATAAGAAAAGAAGTCATTAATAAATTATGCTATATTAAAATTAAGGGGTTCTAATTCAACAAAAAGCACCATAAAGCGATTGTAAATAAGAGTCACATACCAAGAGAAGAAAATTGCCACAAATATAAGCAACAAAAGATTAGTATCCAGAACACACAAATCACTCCTAAAAATTAAAAAGGAAAATAAATCCAAGTTACCCATTAGATAAGAAAAAAGAGAAAAGATATGAATGTATATTTTAAAGAAAAGCAAAACCATGTGGCTAATAATGGCCAATAAGATCGATATCCAACCTCTTTAGTAAACAGGGACATAAAAATTAAAAACCACAGTGACATATACTTGAAAGAATTGACAGTAGTGACTCAAACACTACACCAATATTTGTACACTTATTTGTATATCTGTGTTCATAGCAGCATTATTCACAATAGCCAAAAGGTGGCAGCAATCCAAATATCCGTCAACAAATAAGTGGAGAGGGGGCGCCTGGGTGGCTCAGTGGGTTAAGTGCTCATCATCGGCTCCAGTCATGATCTCATGGTTCGTGAGTTCAAGCCCCACATTAGGCTCTGGGCTGACAGCTCAGAGTCTAGAGTCTGCTTTGGATTCTGTGCTCCCTCTCTCTGCCTTTCCCCAGTTCATGCTCAGTCTCTCTCAAAAATGAATTAAACATTAAAAAAATTTAAAAAACCCAAATGAGTGGGGAAAGAAAATGTGTTTTGTTTACAACTGGCATATTTACAATGGGATATTATTCAGCCTTTAAAAGGAAGGTAATTCTGACAGATGTGACAACATGAATGAAACTTGAAGGCATGTATGTTAAGTGAAATAAGCGAGGCATGAAAAGATAAATGTGTGATGTCACTTATATGAGGTACAAGGAGGAGTCAAATTCATAGAGACAGAGAGTAGAATGGTGTCTGCCAGGGGCTGGCAGGAAGTAGGGATGAAGAGTTATTGTTTAATGGGTATGGAGGTCTCCTTTTGAGAGAATGAAAATGTTCTGAGAATGGATTATGGTAACGGTTGCACAACAATAAAAATGTACATAATAGGGGCGCCTGGGTGGCTTAGTCGGTTGAGTGTCCGACTTTCGCTTAGGTCATGATCTCGCGGTTCGTGGGTTCGGGCCCCGCGTCGGGCTCTGTGCTGACTGCCAGCTCGGAGCCTGAAGCCTGTTTCAGTCTGTGACTCCCTCTCTCTCTGACCCTCCCCTGCTCGTGCTGTCTCTCTCTCTCTCCTAGAAATAAATAAAAATATTAAAAAAATTAAAAAAAATGTACATAATATCCCTGCACACTTAAAATGGCTAAAATGGTATGCTTTATGTTATATATGTCTTCCCAGAATGGAAAAGGAAAGAAACCACATGAGATATCAATTTATATCCACTGATGGACAAAAAAAAAAAGACTCCTAAACTTCTGACAATTATCAAGTCTTTATAGTCACTATGCACAGAACTCTGTCCCCACAAAACTCATCTGTTGAAGTGCTGACTGCCCTGTGATTGTATGGGAAACAAGGCCTTTCAGGAGTTGGTTAGAGTTAAATAGGGTCATAAGGGTGGAGCTCTGATCCTATCAAACTCATGCCCTTGTGAAAAGTAAGAGATACCAGAGAGCTTGCTCCCTCTCTCTCCGCTATTAAGGACACAGCTTGCAGCCATCTACAAGCCAGGAAAAGAGCTCCCACCAGAAAATGAACCCTGATCTTGGACTTGACAGGCTCCAGAAGAGTGAGAAGATAAATTTGTTGTTTGAGTCACCCCGTCTATGGAATTCTGCTATGAAAGCTTGTGTCGACTAAGTGATGGTAGAGGAATGGGAGCTCACAAGCTGAGGACAGGGGTGTATGTGGGAATAGACTAGTCGGGATGAGCCAACCTGAAGAGGTGCACACTCAACCCAGCAGCTCCAACGTGTGGGGTCCAGAGAGACCCTAGCATGTGGCCAACAGAGGAAATACTTGGACATTAACTGAGACAGCTTTTGTGTTAGCAAAATCTGCACACGACCAAAATATACACTGAGAGGAAAATAGAAACTATAAAGAAAAATAGGTGAATAATAAATTGAAAAAACACAGGATGGTATTACATTTGGAGAGATAAAGAACCATGACATCCTTGAAGGGACTGAAGGGGCTTCACGTGGTCATCAATTTTAAGCTGGGTGGTGGGCCTGTGATGTCTTACTATTCCTTAAAACAAGTATATCCATTCTGCATATTTTTATTTTACATATAAAGAATATTTAACAATGAAATAAGTGAAAGTAATGACAATATATAATATCAAAGGCATAACTTAACTACATTTGATTCATCTTGGTCTAAAACTTTTGATAACAATAATATTTCTCTTCCCTTGCTCGGTTCTTGTGTTTTTTTTTAATTTACAAAAGATGATAAAGAGTCAAAGAAAGTAACTGTACTCAATTTAGAGATCTCAACTTTTTCATTTTATCCATTAAAAACTGACTGTTTGGGGCGCCAAGTGGCTCAGTCAGTTAAGCGTCCAACTTTAGCTCAGGTCATGATCTCACGATTCGCCGGTTTGAGCCCCACATCAGGCTCTTGCTGACAGCTTGGAGCCTGAAGCCTGCTTCAAATTCTGTGTCTCTCTTTCTCTTTCTCTGTCTCTCTCAGTCCCTCCCCCACTTGTGCTCTCTCTCTCTGAAACAAACAAACAAACAAACAACAACAACAACAACAAACCCTGAGCATCCTGGGAACCAATTTTCCATTAAGACCATGGAACCTTCTACTGATCTCGTAGCCGTCCTGGTCTTGCTTAGGTGCATTATACAGCTTCCAAGCATTAAGTATCTATCATACAATAATTCAAGAGAGAGAGAGAGAGAGAGAAATGGAAGGTCATAAACCGAGTATAAAACTTCAAATTTCAGGGCATAACTAGGACAGATAACAAAGCAAGCCACATTCGGATTTAATAAATTACTTGAGCCTCATAAAAGACTTGGCTACATAACTCACAATTTTACCAGAAGCACTGTACAACCTATGCCAGCTAACAAACAGCACTGGGAACAGTAAAAAGTCTTCTGTATGTTGTCAACCAAGACTCCACATCATACATGTAAAGTCCAAAGCCACTTAGAGCTACACCACAGCTTATATACACAGTCATCAAGAGCAACTTTCCCCTTCAGGGTGAGAATATCACTGTCCATATGAAAGCATATAATGTTTTGATTCTGTGTTTGTTTTGTTACAGCTGGAGGTAGGGGTGAGATGTTAGAAAGGATGAGTGCAAAGAGTGGGGGAAAAAAAAGAGTGCTGAAACCACTAAGAAGTGCTATATATTTTTAAAATTTTTTTAATGTCTTTATTTTGAGAGACAGAGAGCAAGCTGCGGAGGGACAGAGAGAGAAGGAGATATAGAATCTGAAGCAGATCCAGGCACTGAACTGTCAGCACAGAGCCTGACACGGGGCTTGAACCCACGGACTGTGAGATCATTACCTTAGCCGAAGTTGGATGCTTAACCAACTGAGCCACCCAGGTGCCCCAAGAAGTACTATATTTTCTATTTTATCCCAGCAGGGTAAACGAATTATTCTGAGGCACTGATGATGTGACACATAACTGTTTTAGGTGCATTCACATTTACCATTTTATTTAATCCTCAATATATCATCCTTGATAGGAATGACTTTTCCCATTTTATACATGAAGAGGGAGACAGATTAAATACCTTGCCCAGGGTTCAGTGTAGGTAAACGAGAATGATAGAATTCAAACCTAGTTCTTACTCAAAGTAAGAATGTTGGCCCCTATACTGTTTCTTTATGACTGCCTTAAAAATGGTTTTTTAAAGTGACAGCACATAGGTCAAGGGGATCGAGAGGTACAAACTTCCAGTTATAAACGAGTCATCGGATGAAAAGTACAGCATAGGGATTATATATAGTCAATATTATAATAACTTTGTATGGTGTTAGATGGTAACTAGACTCATCGTGATGAGCACTGTGTACTGGTTAGAATTATTAGATCATTATGTCATAGAGCTGAAACTAATATAACACTGTATGTCAACTACAACAAAAAGAATTAGCAAACAAACAAAAAGACACCAAAAATTTGTCTAGAACAAATCAGCCTGGCTCTTTGCCTCTCACGCCTATTTAGGGGCTTTTCCTATCTTTTTGGTTATATTCCCACTCGTTAATTAGTTCTTACTAAGAGGAATCACGGAAATAAAATATGGAACCAAGTCTGTCATTTCCAGTCCTTCTTTAAAATACCAGATCATCATGTCTAAGAGGAGTCTTAGGATTTCTTTTTTTCTTTTTCCTTTTTTGGCTCAGCTTTATAGTCTATAGCTTTATTTATTGCACATGTGAAGTGCATGTGGTACGGTGCTGGTATAGTGCTGGCCCAGAGTGGGGGCCCAGAGTGCCTGGGTATAAATCCAGAGGCAGAACTTATAGCTATGTGCCCTTGAGCATCTGACATAACCACTCTGTGCCTTAGTATTTTTGTAAATGAGAAAGGTATCTCATAGTATGGTTCTGAGAATTAAATAATAGAATGTGTATAAAGCATTTAAGAGGTCTTGACAGATAACAAGAGCTTAATAAATATAGGTATTACTATTAGCAGCAAATATGCATACACACATATGTATATATTTTATATACAAATATATTTAAAAATTTTTTAATATATTGTCAAATTGGTTTCCATACAACACCAAGTGCTCATCCCAACAAGTGCCCTCCTTAATGCCCATTACTCTCTCTTCCATCCCCCATCGACCTTCAGTTTGTTCTCTGTATTTAAGTCTGTTGTGGTTTGCCTCCCTCCTTCTCTGTAACTTTTTTTCCCCTTCCCCTCCCCCATGGTCTTCTGTTAAGTTTCTCAAGATCCACATATGAGTGAAAACATAGGGTATCTGTCTTTCTCTGCCTGACTCATTTCGCTTAGCATAATACTCTCCAGTTCCATCTACGTTGCTGCAAATGTCCAGATTTCACTCTTACTCATTGCCATGGTCTATTCCGTTGTATATATAAATGTTAGAAATTATAATATACTAATAGCACAAAATATTACTATCGGTATGCTTAGGTGCCATGGGGGCACAAGGGCACAGAGGCAAGGCATCTGGGCAGAAAAAGATTGGGAAGACCTTCTGGCAGAGGCTAAGCTTGAGGTGTGTTTTGAAAGGTGAGCAGGAGTCAGATATATGAAGAAGATATGTATCCTGGGGATTTCAGGATGAGAGAATGGCACTCGTGAAATCACACAGCATGAAATAGCACAACGTTTAGGGAAGACTGGTGGGGCAGAACATCAGTGTCAAGGGACCAATTACAGTGTCATAGTTGGAGTGGAGATCACATTGAGGTGGACCACAGGGATTGGATAGCAAGTAGAAAACGACCCATCCAGGGTGGCAGTCTGTGAAGAGATTAATTATTCTAGGAGCTCAAAAGAATCACAGAAAAGACTGAAGAATAATCCAGCATAAAATGTCCACTTGGACTGTGATCATAGTCTTGATTTACAAATTTTTGCATTTTCTGGTATGAAAATAAAATATTTCTGAGGTAAAAGTTGTAAAAAACATCTACATCAAATATCCTCATTGCCATTTTTCTTTCTTCTTTCCTTTCTAAATGTTTATTTAATTTTGAGATAGAGTACCATCAGGGAGGGGCAGAGAGAGAGGGACAGTGAGAATCCCAAGCACGCTCCATGCTTACCAGCACAGAGCCCTACATGGGACTTGAACTCATGAATTGTAAGATTATGACCTAAGCCAAAATCAAGAGCTGGACACTTAACTGACTGAGCCACCCGGGCACCCCTTCATTGCCATCTTTCTATTAAAAATTGCTACACATGAGAATGAGAGAAATCTATTTTCTCACAACACATGTAAAGGAGGTGGATGAATTTAGCACAAGCACAGTTATAGCAGTAGGATTAAAATTGAGGTTGAGACAAACTTGAAGGAAATAGAATTAAAACAACATCATTCTTCTTTCTATCTATTCTCAACTACCAGTAACCTCTTGAATGCATGATGTACCTTTCCATATAGCCATTCTTGCCTCTAGAATGCTCTCCTTCTTTCTCCTTTTGGTTTGGTATCTTCTACCTGGCCTTCAAAATGTAATGGAAGGGTCATTTTCTCTGGGAGCCTTCTCCAATCCTCCAACCTGCTTTAGATGCACATCCTTTGCTCCCAGACCTCATGAACACTCTCATCTTAGCAATTATACCACACCACACTGTACTATAATTGTTGGTGTTATATTTATTTGCAATAAACTATGAGGTCATGGAAGGCAGGGACCATGGTTATTCAAGAACAGAGATTGTGCATGACTTTCTACTCCTAATTACAAACACATTACTTAGCACATATTTGGCACTAGAGGATTGCATATAGTTCATTAACTCAACATCAGGCAAGCACAGATTGAAAAATAAATTTACCACCCTGAGAATAACAAAATGACTTTAAAACAAATTTCTGATTTTTCTGCCTGAAAAACTACAAATAGATAATATGGCAAAATGCCCCAGAGGTATCTGAGGCAGGGCGGAAGTCTCACACAATGTCTCTCAAAGTGGCTTTGGGCAGTGGTATAAATATGAACGTTTTCTCTCTCACTCAACCATTGAAACTCTACTATGGTTTCCAGATCAGTCCACCTTCAAACCAATAGTTATGATTCTTCATTATTGCGAAAGAACAACAACTCTCTCATCCACAAAATAGGCTGTTAGAGCACTGCTGGATCATTTTCCCCCCACATGAGCGTAAAAACTAAAAGAGGAGTATTGAAGGGATTAATGTGTCAAGTAAAAGTCATATAGGGTTTTGCCATAATCTTCCAAGAGAATCTACTCCCTAGTTCTCCCAAAGCACATTTTCCATGCCAAGAAAAATCACTTGAATTTCAAGGCAAAAATAGACAAAATGTTGCCTGGAAATAGTTTGCAGACCCCAGTTGGTGGGTTGGCGGGGGGGAGGGGGAGTTCCTTATAGAACAAGGACAGAAGAACAGGACTTTAAGTCTTATTTTCAGGCTAGTGGTGGGCAACTACAGAGCCTGCAACACACAGGTGACAGAAGGAGATCTGTGCTTCATAAAGATCCCTCCGGCTGCGGGGTGGAGGACAGGTTGGGGGGGACCCGCAGGGCCCAGGAAGGAAATTAGAAATCTAATCTATGTAATCCAAAAACCAACATTTGGCGATTGTTTAGAATAATTTTCAAGTCCATAAATGAATAAGAATAGACATGACTCCTACTGAGCTCTCCATCCTCTGTCCTAGCCAAGACATTGAATTCATTGTAAAACCACCATCATTAAAATGAGTGATAGTAGTGCAGAAATGGTGCAGGCAGCTTATTGGGAAAAAAAGTCAACAAATAAGCCTAAATATAGATGGGAATTCAGGTCGTGATAAAGGAGCAAGTGGGATTGTTTTAAGAAGTAATCAGGCTTTGGGCATAACTAACAACGAAATAAATTCTAGATGGAGTAAAGATTTAAAGGTACAAAATAAAAACAGGTAAAAACCAATGCTAGACAGTTCGCAAAAGAAGGAAAGCAAATACTCAGTAAACACAGATGCCAACTTTTGGGCAGTGGATTGGCAAGGATGTAAAAAGATATTATTCCTGGACAGTGAGATTCCAGAAGAATAAGGGCACTTGCACTCCCTTGGTGAGAATGTAAAATTGGTATATCCTTTCTGGAAGACAGTTTAATAATATAAACCAAACCCTTAAAAATGTGCATGTTGTTTGACTCAGAAACCTCACGCCTAGGAATGCCTCCTAAAGCAGTAACAGCTACCTAAACCCAGTATGCCCGATGGTGGCAACTGCAATAGTTTGAATAGTAAAGATACTAGTGACAACTAAAATATCCTGACAGAGACAATGAAGTACTGTAGAGCTATTTAATGTAAAGATACAGAACTATTTTAATGACAGGAAAAGATATTCACAATTTACTGGCAGGTGAGTGAACAATATTATGGAACAGTAAGGAAGTTCAATGCTATCATATGTATTCACGTTGAAAATAAAAGGGGAAAGTTTATGCAGAACTACTGACGGTAGTTTTCTCCATTGAGATATAATTGATTTCTGTTTCCTCATGTGTTTTCTGAAATTTTATTGCCATGATTACTTTTACAATAAAAAAAAAAAGTAAAACCTCTATTTCCCTTTACAAAGAAGTGTCAAGAATAATAGTGATGGTGGAGTTAATAACTCAAGAGGCTGCAGGAAAGGCAAGCGACTGCATCACATTCTAAGTCATTAACAAGCACAGGCTGTACCCTTTCTTCTGTAGAGTCAAGGAGAAAAACAGACACAGAAAGACTTTTCTACATTGAACTTCAAAAGAAGAATACAAATCCTTGTCAGGAAAGCCAGCTGTACTACTGACTAAATTACAATATATTTTGCACTTCAGTTTCAAAGATAAATATAGACACTTGAACCATGTTTTTACACTCAATCCCCATATCATGCTTGCCCATTGGTCAAATTATGTCAAATATATAGTACAACTTAGGTTAAAGAATCATAGTCTTCTCTTGTGCAGGACTATGTCATGTTGGCATGAAACCTTATGCCACTCTATTCTTTTTCACTTATCAAACAATAAAAGCTGTTTGACATACCCCAACTTTGCATATCAAGCACAGCATGCCTTAATACGCAAATATTGTTTTCATAGTAATTTAAAATCAATAACAATAAATGCCACCTTCCTTTTGTAATGGATAGCTTCCCGTGCTAAGTGAAGTAACAGGCATTCTTATTAGTATCATTATTATTATCGTTACTTATACACATCAGGGAAGTTACTATCAGAGGAGATGATATCCCCATGGGTTTCACAGTTAATCAGTCACAGATTCAGACTGATATACAGTTTTGTTTTCATGGTGATATATTTTGTTTCAGCTTCTACAAATGAGCCTTTTTAAATGAGAAATACTGGAGTTGAGTAATTTTGTTTTTGTGTAATCTACATAACATAGACTTTTAAGATTATGGAACTCATAAAGTTCAGTCTCCTCATCTTATTGACGAAGAAACTAAAGGCTAGGGAGAGCGAGTGAGTGAGTGACTCTTCTCATCAGCAGAATGGAAGCCAGACCTCACGTCACCTACCTCCATTATGGTGTTCATTGTGCTACAGAGAGGACCTGAGCCCCTACATCCATGACAATTTATAGAGCATTTCAACATACATTTAGTTCCCACAACAATCCTGTGAGGTGTTAATATTATTATTCTCATTTTGGAGAATTTAAGTGACTTTGTTGTAACACTTTTAGCCAAACGGTCCAAGGCTTTATAGCCAAGGCCAGAGCTTTTCCACCCTGAAATCAAGGCAGGGGTGTGCTTTCTGTAATTAACTCTTCAATTCAAAGGGATGCACTGCCGAAAAATTTTTGGAACCTTAAAATTATGTAACAATCTTTTAAAAAGATTCACAAATTGTATGATAATTATTTTCCAAGAAAAATTCTTTTTGATCATAGAGCTTCTCAAAGCATCAGCTTCCTATAGATAATTGAAAATGGAACTCAGAGAATAAGGAAAGCTTACCACTGTTTAGGTTAGCAAGAAATTCGAGAGGGCTCTGATCCAGGTTAACCTTTGTATCATTAATATCAGGCAGCTTACAGCTTAAATAAAAATCATCAATGTAAGCATCTAGGGCTTCGGAGGCAGAGAAATATGGCGTTTCTTTATATTGGATGGAACCATCAATATTAAAGGAGATCCTGTTGAGGACTAAAGTTGCTGGAAGAGAAGGGTCGGAAGTGCTAAGCTGATGTTTCTTAACTGACTTTGCCATGGCTTTCTCAAACTGGGCTGCAATGTCCATTCATCTTTCAAAAAACTCTAAACACAGAAGAAGGTAGACAAGATTTCAGTTACATAGGAATGGGTGATGATACAGAATCTTTGCTAATTTTTGTGTCATGTGTATTTCCGTTTTACAAACACAATTGCTTTTTATCCCGTTTTATGCTTTAAGTATATTGTGCTCTCAAGCCATGTTCATTGATTGAAAGTTTTATTGGCCACAAGTATAAGCTATACCGTAGAAACAGGGAACGAAGAAGATGAGCCTTGGCAGGTAAAACATAAAATAGAGCTGTTGCTCTCCTTTGGTTTTATTTTTTTTTAATTTTATTAAAATTTTTTTCAATGTTTATTTATTTTTGAGAGACAGAGATAGAGCATGAGTGGGGGAGGGGCAGAGAGAGAATTTGAAGCAGGCTCCAGGCTCTGCGGTGTCAGCATAAAGCCCAATGCGGGGCTTGAACTCATGAACCGTGAGATCATAACCTGAGTCAAAGTTGGATGCTTAACCGACTGAGCCGCCCAGGTGCCCTGGTTCTCCTTTAGTTTTAGTTTTAGTTTTACTGGATTGGATAAGTAATTCTAGAGTCTTGAGACACTTTTATTTGCTACATTAAAACAGACAAGGCTCCAGAATTATGTCACAGTTTTTATTCCCTACGTCTGTTCCCACTCCATTGATAGGACAGGGGTAGCCATGTATGAAGACAAGGAGACAGGAATAGGGAGCCCTGGCACAGAAATGATGGCAGATAGAGACTAAGGAGCAAGATAAGGTGAGTGCTGAAAGGAGCAGATTTAGTGGGGGCCATTGGGTCCTCTGTTCTTCCGTCACTCTGGCCTTGGTGCAAGAGTTCAGCAGCCGCGAGCCTCTGTAGTCCCACCTTGTATCAGTCACTTACTCTCCATAGCAACTATAAAAAACAGGTGCTATCAGTAACCTCATTTTCAAGACAGGGATATGGTGGCACATGAGGATTAAGTAACTTGTCTGAAGGTATTGAGTAGGGAAGCAATAGCCAGAGTTGAACCCCAGTGGTTAGATCTGAGCTTCAACTTAACCACTGCATTAGACCCTCAGCCCACATTCTCATGGGTGTTGGAACTGCCCATGACTTGTGATCTCCTAATGTCAGCCACAGGTAACATGCTGGAAATGTCTGCCAAGCTAGGATGCCTGGGTTCTATGGTCTCTCATTTCTCTAAAACACCGAAGGGTTTTTAGTTACTGGTATCTGCAAGGGGAAACACTATTTATTTGCTAGCAATACAAGTAGTGCCAAAGAGAGAGTACTTACTTTCAGTCCTTTGAAATTCAAGTGGATATTTTGTATTTTCAGAATGTTACATTACATGACATCACAATGCCTGAAATTTCCATCTGTGGAATACCATTGAGTTTCCTCTATGGGGTTAGGCAGAGGCCTCGAAGAACCTGGGGAAAACTATGGATTGTCTTCCCACAAAAGTGTACAATGGCAGACGTGAACATAATGGGTTCTAAGATTCTGAAATCCCATTCATAGCCCCCCTGCAACTGAACCCTAGATTAAGACTTTTTGTCTAAAGGAAGTAATAGATGTGTGAAGAAAGAAAGAGAAGAAGGTTAATAGGAAATGGACAGTAAGAAGATTCTTATCAGGAATGGAACAATCCTGACATCAAATACTCTTCAAATGAGATGAGAAAGTATTTTTTGATATTTTAAAGGTTCGGCTCAACAGGAACTTTCTTTGTAAATCACGATCACGGTCATCTTCTTCCTTCTTCTCTGAATTTATAAGTATGAATTAGTTACTATTACAGACACTGGGATTTAAAATGAAGGAGAAGTAGGTTAAACTCAGTTCTACCTTTTACTAGCCCTGTGCCTCTATCCTCTCCCAAATATGTGATTTCCTCATTTTAAATTCTGCCTAATAATACTTAGCTCATAGAGTGGTTATGTTTGATCTTCTGCTGCTTTGTACTAGAATGGTCGCATCAGGGGTAAAATATTGAAATATTTTCAAAACAGCTGGAAAAACCTGCTACCATTCAGATAAACCCCCCACCCCCCAACACACATATACTTTTTTCTTGCTACCCCAGCCCTGACCCCCAACTTCATCCAGAAGCTCCCAGACCTTCCCATAATCCAACAATGTAAGGGGTACTGTCTCTGGCTCTTGGATTCTGCTCCAGCTATGGTTGATGTCCGTTCTGTCTGTCCAGTGCCTAGCCAGACAGATTGTTAAGTGTCTTGAATATCATCCCTGAGAAGATACTGTATGCAGTGTTAATGATTTTCCTTTCCTCATCTTTAGGTCTGTCCCTATTCATACTTATCATGGTTTGCCCTACATGATAGCTGAGTATGAGTCTTCTTCCCTTTCTAAGCTCAAAAGAAATGAGGACAAGACTGGTATCCCAGGCTTTCCAGCCCATGGCAGTTGCTCGACAAATGTGTGTTGAATTCAATTTCAGTCAAAATGTTCTTTTCACTATAAAGTATTCCAGTGTGATTACTGCAGTCATGAAAATGTTCTGAAAGATCAAGTCCTTTAGGTTTAGTAGTAGCTGTTGAGAAGTAACAAACTAGGCAAATAGGATAATGTATTAAATCAAGGATTTAATGAGAGAAGGGTTGAATGCCCAGAGAGCAAGAAGTTGATGAGGGAGTTGGTGAGATGATCGTCCATGGTGGCACTAGTTTTGAGGTTCACTTACAGCAAATCTTTAACACCAGACTGTCCTATGTGCATCTACAGCACAAAGTCCAGTTTTAACTGGAGATTTAAAGGTATTTTCTAAGTCACTTAATTGCACAAATAACACTGTAAAGGAAACTTGCTAATCACATATTTCTAAAACAACACAGAGGGAAAAATTAATGTATAAAATGTGTTGATAATCCTGGTGAGTGAGCACTAGTTATAAACTTTAATTGATTTTGTGGCTTCCATTTTATCATACACATGGCAATGTGCAAATTCATTCTCTTGGTTTTTTACCTATTTCTTGCTCATAGGGGCTCCGCAAAGAAATGAATGAATATTCTTGTAGTTTAAAAAGGCAAGATGACCATATGCAATAACTAAGAGAAGAAAAAAGAATCAATAATTTCTTAACTATAAATGAAACAAAATGCAGATTGACTATATATTTCCCCTGGCAATTTCATGTTTGAAGTTTGTCTGGCTCCATTCTCTTTGATAGTGTTTTAAAAAATGTATTCAATCTATAAAACCTCAGAGTACATCCATCTACCAGGGGCAACAGATTCCTGAAGCATATAGAAGATTATAAATAAGACTAGAGAAAATCGTTAGCTCTGTCTCCCTTATCACTTCAGGTTGTATCAGACTCAGTCCAAGAAGCTGAATCCCTCAGTCCTGGGCAGGGAGAAAGGTCCAGAGATTTGCACAAAGTTCAGTTTCCCTCTTTCATTAAATTCAATTGAATACACCATCATTGACTGCCAATGTGTAAGGAACCGTACTAAGCACTGCACAGGGATACAGTGATGGACTGGACTTGACTTCCCTCACAAGAAGCTTATAGTCCAGTAGGAAGGATAAAAGCAGTATATAAATGAGTGCAGCACAAGAAAGGGCATGCTAATGCCATCAAGCACTACCCCCCTCTCAGGGTGGCTGGAATACAGAGAAGAGAGAAATTACTTCTATTTGATAGAATTGGGGAAAGCTTCATTTTAGACAGAATATTTAAACTAGGACTTGCAAAAGAAGTAGCATTCAGACACACAGAAATGAGGAAAATAGATATTCCAGAAGGAAGGAACAACATAATCAAAGATACTGAAACAGAAAAAACCTGTACGCATGTAGAGATGAAGGAATATATCTGATTTTCGTGGGTGGTCACGTAGTGAGAGAAGAGGATGGAAATACTACAGTCTCTACTGTATGGTCAAAGTGGTGAGTTTCAGGGCCAGGTATTAGACCTATTTTACAGAAAAGTAGGATTGAGGGGCGCCGGGGTGGCTTAGTCGGTTAAGCGTCCGACTTTCGCTTAGGTCATGATCTCGCGGTTCGTGGGTTCGAGCCCCACGTCGGGCTCTCTGCTGACTGCCAGCTCAGAGCCTCGAGCCTATTTCAGAGTGTGACTCCCTCTCTCTCTGGCCCTCCCCTGCTCACGCTGTCTCTCTCTCTCTCTCTCTCTCTCTCTCCTAGAAATAAATAAAACATAGAAAAGTAGGATTGAGCCACAGAGAGCTTTTGGAGTGCTCTGAGGGAACAGATCTAGTGAGTAACAGATCTGAGGCTTAAAGCTTCAAAGCTCATATTCTTTCCACCACATCTCCATGTCTACCATGGGCCTGTCTTCCCCCAAACACGGCTGAGAAAAAGAGACCTAGACTCTCCTGGCCATTCCTTCCTTCTGCATCATGGCGGTTAACTCCAAATCCAATGGACAGTGACCTCGACCTCGCCTTTGCAGCAACCAGAAATCTGTACCCCAGCTGAAGTCAGCTGATGGACTAGTGCTTTTGAAAATCTACTTGGGTCATCTGGCCAATGAGATACCTTGCTAGCCAGAGTCCATCTATGTCAGCTATATCTCAGGATGCTTAAGGGAGACAAGAAGCATCAGGACAGAAATATTCCTTAATCTTATGAGCTTTGTCCAAGAAACTTAGTGAGCAAATAAAGCGTATTTTACTAGAGAGATATTATCTTCTGTGGTGTCAGTCTCATTCTGATGAAACTTTGAGCCCTCAAAGATCAAGCTGTAAATCACATCATGCTTCAGAATTTTAATTTTAGTACAATATAATCACTGCAATGTACCTTAAGTTTTCTCAGTACAAAAGTATTTCCTAATGGAAATACTTCATATATTACCATAACCACCAGACACTGTGACAAGTAATACCTTCTTTGAAGGCTAGCTTGCACATAGGGTCACTATTATTAACTATTCAGATTTTACACTGCAGGCTGATCTTAATTAGTAAGAAAGAATTAGAGAAGAAACCAGTGTTTGAAACACATGGGACTTTATAGATCAAGAATACTCTCTTTGAGGTCTGTCTGCCAGTAATTTTGTACAGGGTATGTGATGAGCAAACCCATAAACTGGCCCATGTAATATTTTAGACTAATAGCTTATTGCGATGTTGTGTCACATTCTTTTACAAACCCATCTGGTAACTATACATAAGTAACCACACTCACCAGCGTCACATTGAGCAGCAAGACTTTGCACAAGCAACTGAACTTCTCTGTCCCTAAACTTCCTCATCTCTAAAATGGTAATAACCAACTCCCAGCCCAGATAGAAGGATTAAAGGGGATTCACTGGGTAACACTTAAAAAAATGTCTAATACACATGGGAAGTGCTTGATACACTGTTTGCAGTTGTTATTATTGTGATTGCCTAGTGTGTATTAGTATATATTACCTATGTATGATAGGTCCCTCTGCCAGAACATTCATTTCCTATTGGGATGCCTGTATTTTTTGATTTTAGCGGGGGGCTCTATCCTGCGCAAACAGTGGTATAGCAACTTTAGAACAATAAGCTCCAAAATAAGAAACCTAGAATTCCATTTATTGTATCCATTAATCTCCTTAAATTCACGTCCCATAGATGAAAGGACTATCCCAAAGCAGGATCAATACTTGATTCATTCCACATCCTAGAATCTTCTATAGAGCCCAGGAAGCCTGAGGCGGGAGAAGAGGCATCAGCAAAATTTAAATTATTCCCTAAATCTTAAGCTTTAAGAGTTATTATGTTCCGCTCTAGGGACTGCTTTTCTCCCTATGTCATTTAGTGGGCTTTCCCCCCAAAAAAACATTTTCAATTTCTCTTTATTTCCAAAGCAGAATACTCACAATTATTGTTCTTTTAATGTGGATGTCAGTGTTTCTGCAAAAATAGCTGCCAAAAGACTTTAAAAGATTTTATTCACTTTAATACGCCATGACTAATTGGGGGAAAACAGCAAACAACCCCATGAGGATTATATCTGTCGGCCTGTAACCATTCACTGGCACACTGGCAACATGTTCAGTGGAATTTTACTATATTGGGTAATGAGGAAAAAATTCCTTTGGTTGCTGGAAATCTCTATGGACATAATTGTAAGGAGGAGGAAAGGAGAGTTTTTACTCATGCTTTCTAAACTAAATAATATCATCCATCACCTCTGAATACACTCTTTTTATTAATGAAAAAATATTAGAATCTGGAAGGGAGCACGTGGGGCTGGCCCAGATCCATTTCCTACTATACTGCGCTCCGTGTTTCAAGGGTTTTCTCAGTAGAGGCGGTGGCACCTGGAAACTATTGTGAGAAAAAACAAAATACTAGGAAGTAAAGGAGGTGCTGGGTGGTATATTTCAAGTGAATGGAAGAAAAGCATTCCACCTTTGGGGAAAAATGGGAAACGCTTCTTAATGCAAAATCAAATGAGGTGAAACAAACTGTTATTCCACTACTCTTATATGCAAGCCTTATAGAGAAAAAAGAGGAAATGTTGGCGATGCCTTTGCCTTCATGGAGATTCTGATTAGTGGGAGAGAGAAACGTGAGTTTGAGATTCCGCAGTTGGCACTGGGCAAGTAGTGCTGAGGTGTCCCCAAGCAAGTGTCCGAGAGGAGCATTGTGCAGAGGGTGCTGGGAAGAGTATCTCGCGGGTGAGCTTATGGGCCCTTATGTCTCCATAGGCTTCTCCCTTGTGTGCCAAAGCTGATCTGACTAATGAGAAGTCTAGCCTTTTCCTCTTAGAATCTGGTGAAAGATTTCCACTTCAGAGGCTCTTACTTGGAACTTTCTTTAGCACCTACGAAGGCCTCAAAAATGGGAGAAAGGCATAGATGAGGATAATAAAACAGGCTACAAGGCTTTTTATCTCTAGTTTGTTTGATCTATGAAGTAGAAATGCCAGTTGCTTTACTTGAAAGATTCCAGAGGCAAAGGAGAGTATTTTTAAAAAACTCCAATACTGAAGTGTTTTAATTTGGTTGGTCTTGGATCATTTTTATTGTGCCAGATGAGTTGTGGCTAAGAAATGTGTGATGGCTTTGCCGCTCCTGATATGAGCTGGGTCCCTGGATTCCTTGATAGTGATTCTAGATCACGGGTTCTGTTTCCACATATAATTTTCATTCAGTTTCCAAATTTAAAAGACAATTTAAAAGCTCCACAAATCTCTTTCCCCACAAGTATTAACATACTCAATCTAACTACTACCCTATTATAATTTTCCAAGCATCTGTTTTGCCAAACACCAAGCTACTAAAACAGGCGCTTTATAAACTTTAGGTCCCCCTATAAGCTGAACAGCTCACGTTTTCACAGAGTATTTAACAATTTTGAACTAGCAGACCTATCTCCTAAAAAGTATCACCTAGAGTGAATACTAATTTGGGAAACAATCAGGGAATCATCTATCCTCTCTGGATTAGCAGCTCCTCCATTTATTAATCTGACGTAGTAGAAGCTTTATCTCAGTATTAGCTTTTCTTCAGTTTCTTTCACACCTTGGCATGTCAGCATTTATGTCATGAGAGTGTATCGAACCCAGGAAATTACTGATTCATGCTTGACCTAAAGGAAGAAACTATTTGCTATAAGAATGTGGCAGATTGGGGGTGCCTGGGTGGTTCAGTCAGTTAAGGGTACAACTCTTGATTTCGGCTCAGGTCATGATTTCAAGGTTTGTGAAGTTGAGCCCCATGCCAAGTTTCATGCTGTCAGTATGAAGACTGCTTGGGATTCTTTCTCTCCTTCTCTCTCTGTCCCTACCCTGTTCATGCTCTGTCTCTCAATAAACAAACAAACAAATAAACAAACATACCTTAAAAAAATGTGGCAGATTTACCATAAGCCCCTTCCAAGAGAATTGTTTCTCCCACTCGTACCAAACACATAGCAACAAAAACTTAAAACAACGCTAAGGGAGCATGGCCACACATAGACAAGTATCTCTTTGAACCAAACTTTGAACTGAAATGTACACCATTGGGTGGATATTGGGGTGGCCTACTGAGCTCAGGACTGGACACAGACTGTACACACAGAATTAGTGATAATGGACACTAAAAGTCCATGGAATCAGGGTGTCTAGGGATGTAGGATCATCACCTGGAGACAGCGAGTTGGGGCAGGCATCCCTGCCAGTGAGCAAAGGTTGAAAATGTTGTGACCACTGATCAGGACTGTGATCACTAGTTGGTAGCAGAGCTACCAGCCACCAAACCTTGGCTCTAGATTTAAACTCTCTCAGACACAGTCCCTATAAAAACCAGTTTCTAATTTGGTTGAATCCACAAGGACAGAGAAAGACAACTATGAGAATTTGGAACAAGGAGAGGTGATCTTGAGGAAAAGGGAAAAAAATAAAAAATCAAAACAACCAAAGCAACAATAACCAAAGCAAAACTTCCACCTAAGATGGACTTGCAAACAAGAAGCATAATACAATACCATAGTGAAAACAATCCATGTCAAAAATATGATAAGGACAAAGAAATAAGTCAAATCCTACAGAAGAGGTGGAATTTGAATTGGACTTGTAGGAAGACATTTTGGAAAAGTAGAAAAGGAAGGGGTATTTTGTGAGGAAGAAACTCATATGCAAAATCATGGAAGTGATTGAACGAGGAATGGTGCTTGCTTTCTAGGAGTCATTGGACTTTCCAGGAGTCATTGGTTGATGAGAGAAGTTGGAAATTGTGGGAAAGGGAGACATGCTTTATGTATTGAGATGGGGCCAAACTATGGTGATGTCCAAGCACCAGGAAGNTCTTGGATCATTTTTATTGTGCCAGATGAGTTGTGGCTAAGAAATGTGTGATGGCTTTGCCGCTCCTGATATGAGCTGGGTCCCTGGATTCCTTGATAGTGATTCTAGATCACGGGTTCTGTTTCCACATATAATTTTCATTCAGTTTCCAAATTTAAAAGACAATTTAAAAGCTCCACAAATCTCTTTCCCCACAAGTATTAACATACTCAATCTAACTACTACCCTATTATAATTTTCCAAGCATCTGTTTTGCCAAACACCAAGCTACTATAACAGGCGCTTTATAAACTTTAGGTCCCCCTATAAGCTGAACAGCTCACGTTTTCACAGAGTATTTAACAATTTTGAACTAGCAGACCTATCTCCTAAAAAGTATCACCTAGAGTGAATACTAATTTGGGAAACAATCAGGGAATCATCTATCCTCTCTGGATTAGCAGCTCCTCCATTTATTAATCTGACGTAGTAGAAGCTTTATCTCAGTATTAGCTTTTCTTCAGTTTCTTTCACACCTTGGCATGTCAGCATTTATGTCATGAGAGTGTATCGAACCCAGGAAATTACTGATTCATGCTTGACCTAAAGGAAGAAACTATTTGCTATAAGAATGTGGCAGATTGGGGGTGCCTGGGTGGTTCAGTCAGTTAAGGGTACAACTCTTGATTTCGGCTCAGGTCATGATTTCAAGGTTTGTGAAGTTGAGCCCCATGCCAAGTTTCATGCTGTCAGTATGAAGACTGCTTGGGATTCTTTCTCTCCTTCTCTCTCTGTCCCTACCCTGTTCATGCTCTGTCTCTCAATAAACAAACAAACAAATAAACAAACATACCTTAAAAAAATGTGGCAGATTTACCATAAGCCCCTTCCAAGAGAATTGTTTCTCCCACTCGTACCAAACACATAGCAACAAAAACTTAAAACAACGCTAAGGGAGCATGGCCACACATAGACAAGTATCTCTTTGAACCAAACTTTGAACTGAAATGTACAAATGGATATTGGGGTGGCCTGGACTGGACTGGACACAGACTGTACACACAGAATTAGTGATAATGGACACTAAAAGTCCATGGAATCAGGGTGTCTAGGGATGTAGGATCATCACCTGGAGACAGCGAGTTGGGGCAGGCATCCCTGCCAGTGAGCAAAGGTTGAAAATGTTGTGACCACTGATCAGGACTGTGATCACTAGTTGGTAGCAGAGCTACCAGCCACCAAACCTTGGCTCTAGATTTAAACTCTCTCAGACACAGTCCCTACAAAAACCAGCTTCTAATTTGGTTGAATCCACAAGGACAGAGAAAGACAACTATGAGAATTTGGAACAAGGAGAGGTGATCTTGAGGAAAAGGGAAAAAAATAAAAAATCAAAACAACCAAAGCAACAATAACCAAAGCAAAACTTCCACCTAAGATGGACTTGCAAACAAGAAGCATAATACAATACCATAGTGAAAACAATCCATGTCAAAAATATGATAAGGACAAAGAAATAAGTCAAATCCTACAGAAGAGGTGGAATTTGAATTGGACTTGTAGGAAGACATTTTGGAAAAGTAGAAAAGGAAGGGGTATTTTGTGAGGAAGAAACTCATATGCAAAATCATGGAAGTGATTGAACGAGGAATGGTGCTTGCTTTCTAGGAGTCATTGGACTTTCCAGGAGTCATTGGTTGATGAGAGAAGTTGGAAATTGTGGGAAAGGGAGACATGCTTTATGTATTGAGATGGGGCCAAACTATGGTGATGTCCAAGCACCAGGAAGAGAAGTTAACGTGACTTGTGAACAATGGGGGCAAGCAAAGATGTGATGAAGGAGGTAACAGCCTTGTGAAGGAAGGACTAGAGAGGGAATGTGGTAGTCACCAGACATTTCAGGAGATGCTGAGAGTGGTTAAGATGTTAAAGAATCTGTGTGCCATAATGATCCAATAAAAATGGAAAGAGATGGTTTGAAGGTAGATTTCATAAGTAACAGATTGGGTTAGCCACTGGGGATAAATAAGAGGGAAAATTTAAATATTTCAAGTCTGGGAGGCTAGTGCCACTACAGCAATGGTGAAAATTAGAAAAGGCATTCCCTCAGGAATGAAGAGAAAAATCTAATTTAGTGCTGTTGGTACTTTACATTCTTATTTTATTATATTATAAGCAGGAAGATGGAGAAAACATGGGATGCTTTACCAACCATCATCAAGATTTAACAAATGGTTACATTTTAGCAAAATTTCATAAGATATTTTTAAAGAAATAAAGTGTTCCAGATGCAACTCCAGACCAACATCTCCATCTCATTTCCCTCTTTATTCCCCCAGAGGCAACACTATCCTCAACTGGGTGTTGTTATCCTTCAGCTGTGTAGGTTTTTATACTTTTCCTTTAATTGGATGCTCCTATAATATATACTATTGTTTTCTGTGCCTTAAAAATTTGCATAAAATCATTCTGCATATTTCTGGCAATCTTTTTCATTTTTGCTCACTATTATGCTTTGAACACGTACTGATGTTGACACAGGTAGACCTAGCTTATTGATATATCGTATTTGAAGGAGGTTAGATATACTGAAGGTCAGGTGAGAGATTAAAACTATAGGTGCTGATTTGAAGCCCACAGACATACCGAGAATAATTGAACCGTGAGTGAAGCTTTATTTTCCAGGTTAGAACGAGGCATCCACTAGACTCCGAGTTCTTGAGTGCAATGATCTTGTGTTATTTATCTTTGAAAGTCCTATAGCACCAATCATGATGTGATACTTCATGAATGTTTGCTACATGAATGAATGGCGCTTTCTTCCACCCTGCCCCTTTCTTCCTGTAAAGTATGCAATGCAGGGCTTGGGAAAAGGCAACCACAGGTGAATTTCAACTGTAAGTAAACCTTATTAACCAGCACAGTATTTTTTTTAAAAGAATCAACATTTTTAAATTGTGAGATTTCCCAAGTGAAAAGACAGATATGTGGCTTTTATTGCAGCATCTAAGTAAGTATCTGACAATGCCTGGCTTTTACTTCTGCCTGGCAGCAATCAAGGTAAGTGGCTGCAGTCACTTTTCAATAGGCCTCATGCTTCTCACATGATACCACCACTTCCCATCACCATTCTGACACCAGGGCCAATTGTCAGTTACAACGGATTATTGCTTGCACTGTTGTTTTTCCTACGGTAGGAAATATTTCATGGTATCCTAGCCTCTGAGAAAGAGGGTAAAACAAGAGATGGACTGATAGGGCCCAGTGCTTCACACAAAATTGGAGAAAACACATTTCTTTGTAAAGGTGAAGACTATATCCTTAGCTGTTTAACACACGATGGTACACGCCATTTGTATGTCCTAGTCAGACAGTCTAGGTCATGGGGAACGGCACTTGGTTATTTATTACATAAATATTAAATACCTCGATTCTGTTGGCATTTCAGGAGCAATCTAACCCTCTCTTCTCAGATACTTTTAGAATGCAATATTTTTACATGAACTGTAAAGAAAGGAACGTTAGCTTTTTAGTATTTCTTTTCACACAGTGTTCATCCCAATGGAAAACCCTCACTAATAACCTGGAAACCTTCTTTTTTTTTAATGTTTTATTCTTTTTTCAGAAAGAGAGTGTGAGCAGGAGAGGGGCAGAGAGAGGGGGACAGAGGCTCTGAAGCGGGCTCTGCGCTGACAGCAGAGTCTGATGTGGGGCTCCTGCAACTCAAAACCATGAGATCAGGACCTGGAAGTCAGTCACCAGGAAACCCTCCTAAACTCCCATTTTCTCTGTTAGACTGCCCCAACAGGAGCAGTCATAACTCTAGTAGAGCTTGTTATCAGCACATAAAAGTTGAAATTTGCATGATTTTCATTTAAATAAAAAAATATAGGAGTGGTTCATCTCAACTCTAGCTATGATAGATTGGCCTCATCAAGTTGCTATGTTCAGTGCTGTGAGATGCCTCTTTGATAACAATTTCTCAGGCAAGGATTCATCACCAGCAAGGGTCCTGGAAGGAGGAAGACGAGGAGCCATCCGCATGTGAGCCTCAGAAAAAGTCACTCTCAGGGGCGCCTGGGCAGCTTAGTCGGTTAAGCGTCTGACTTTTGCTTAGCTCATGATCTTATGGTTTGTGGGTTTGAGCCCCGCGTCGGGCTCTGTGCTGACAGCTCAGAGCCCGGAGCCTGTTTCCAATTCTGTGTCTCCCTCTCTCTCTGACCCTCCCCTGCTCATGCTGTCTCTCTCTCTCTCTCCTAGAAATAAATAAAACATTAAAAAAAATTTAAAAAAAAAAAGAAAAAGTCACTCTCAGACTTTAGGAGGACTCCCAGGGAAGCAGAACACTTCTGTCCCTGGGAGTCACTTTGGTGCCCAATCCTCACAGCTGGACAGAGTACAGCATTGGAAAAGGTGGTGAGGACGAGGAGGCTTAAGGTTCTAAGTGGGGAGTCCTTGGGCTGAAAATGATACTTTATTTGAGCTTTACTCCAACCTTCTGCTCAGATGAATTAGGTCCCTTTACATCAATAGACGATTATTTTTATTAAGGAAAAATAGGCTTTGGTTAGAAAGTAATTTTTTTCCAAGCTTAGAAGTGGAGGAGAAGCAGATTCTAAAAGCCGTACATCCCTCATCCCATGTTTATATGGGTTTAAGCAGGTTTATTTCTAGCTATAACAGTTTTTTTGCTGCATTTTAAAGATATCTCCCGGAGCACCTGGGTGGCTCAGTTGGTTAAGTGTCCAACTTTGGCTTAGGTCATGATCTCATGGTTCGTGGGTTCGAGGCCCACGTCGGCCTCTGTGTTGACAGCCAGCTCAGAGCCTGGAGCCTTTCGGATTCTGTATCTCCCTCTCTCTCTCTGACCCTTCCCTGCTTGCTCTCTCTCTCTCTCTCACTCAAAAATAAATAAAACATTAAAAAAATTTTAATAAAAGATATCTCCCTATATTTAACATGTGCCAAACTGCCATGAAAATTAATACAATCTTGGGGCACCTGGATAGCTCAGTTGGTTAAGTGTCCATCTTTGGCTTAGGTCATGATCTCACAATTTGTGAGATCAAGAATTACATTGGGCTCACTGCTGTCAGTCTGGAGCCCTCTTGGATCCTCTGTGCCCCTCTCTCTCTGCCCCTCCCCCCACTTGCACTCTCTCAGAAGTAAATGAAACATTAAAAAAAAAAAAGAAAAGAAAAGAACTTAATACACTCTGTGATCCAGATGAAGTCTCTTTTTGCAGCTAGAAATGGTCTTTGTAGAGGCACCTTGGTGGCTCAGCTGGTTAAGCTTCCAACTCCTGGTTTTGGCTCAGGTCATGATCTCAGTTTGTGAGTTCAAGCCTCACAATAGGTTCTGCACTGGCAGCTTGGAGCCTGCTTGGGATCCTCTCTCTCCCTCTCTCTGCACTGCCCACCCCCCACTTGTTCTTTCTTTCTCTCTCAAAAAAAAAAAAAAAAAAAAGAAATCATCCTTGTATATGTAAAGAAATGCCTAGTAAGTATGGTACTAACTAAATGTGTAGTCTTGTATTCTTATAATCTATACCTCTGTGGAGCATCTTGGTGGTGGAACTACATATGGGTAAGAAAAGTAATTAACTTTAAATCCCTCATTTAAAAAAGAGCTCTTGAACTCTTTGCTTTGCTTACTGTGCTCTAACAATATTGTCCCCTTGATGAGACATACACACCAAGCTCATTCCAACCTATGGGCTTTTGCATGTGCTCTTCTCTCTATGCAGAACACTCTTCCCCTGGATAGATATTTACGGCTTTCAGTTCTTGGCTTTCAATGTCATCTCATCAGAGAGCCATCCATGACAATCCTACTTCAAATAGGGCCTTTTCCGTCACTCTCTAACCCCACATCCTCCTTTAACTTTCTGCATAACACTAAGGGTATGCATTTATTTGTATATTTGTTTGTTATCTGACTCTACCAGGAGAAGTCAAGTTCCATAGATGCAGGAATGACTCTTGTGTTGTTCACTGCTGTGTAAACCCCCACCACCCAGAACTTTATCACACGTTTAGTAGGTACTCAATAAATACGTGTGAATGAATGAATGAAGCTGTCATTGTCCATTACTTTTTTTTTAAAGTTTATTTATTTTTGAGAGAGAGAGGTATGGCAGAGAGGGAGAGAGAGAATCCTCAGTAGGCTCTGCACTGTCAGCATGGAGCAGATGGGGGACTCAAACCCATGAACCGTCAGATCATGACCTGAGCCAAAATCAAGAGTCAGATGCTTAACCAACTCAGTCATCCAGACAACCCAACATTTTAAAAACAACTTTGCTTTATGTCCTTCAAAACAAAACATTTCCACATGCATGTAATACAGTGTCACAAAATCCTTGAGAATGTGAGTATTAGTGTACTATTTCCATTTTATAAGCTGTTAAAAAAGAACACAGGTACCAGTCTCTGTATGAATTCTAATATAATATAAACTATATATGTACACTGAATTCAATCTAAAAAAACAATTATTTCTCTTTTCAAATGGTTGTTCATTCTGACAGTGTATCTAGTATGTGCTCTCAACGTGGATATTTAAAAGATATATTCCTTGAAGGACCTAGCTTTGTTCCGTATACTCACTAGAGGCTCAATAACTGTTAACTCTTGGTGAATTGTTGCCATGCAATTCTCCTGTAAAATCTCTCTAGTGGAAAAGAAAGCAAAGCTCTACCTTGCTTTTACACCAGAAAAGTGGTCTTCCATAGTATAAACTTCCCAAATATATCTCAAGTTAACACACAGGCTCTACACACAAAATAAAAAAAGGATTGTTTTTCTATTAAAATGATTCTGTTTGCTGCTACAAAGATAGCCATCAAAATAAATCAATGTTCATGTTGCTCTAGAGGAAAAAAAACCTAAACTATCTAATTTTTTTTATGATTTTCATGCTGGTACCTAAGCTGCATATGACTCAATAGCCTCAGCCCAACTTTTCTCTGGTGAACTGTCGGCCGTCTTTGAGGTGATGGAGTGAATACTGTGTCCTCATTAGAACTGTCCTCATATATCTTCAAACCTTAATTCTACTAAAATGATCTCTAGCATTCATACCCTAAAATATCATCAATATTGTAACATACCACACCACCTATTATAATGATGTGCCTACATATTCAAATGAATGGCAACATCCTAATATTAGAATATTTATCAAATTGTTCCTGTGTCACAGATAAACACTGAATGCTATTTGAAAAGATAAGAAAGAAAGAAAGAAAGAAAGAATGAAAGAAAGAAAGAACGAAAGAAAGAAAGAGAAAATTAAATCTATGAATTATCTTCATTGGTATTTTAAATCAAGAACTTATTAAAAAAAATCAAGAATTTATTCTTGGCTAATGACCTAGTATCAATTTCTTCTTATTAATCCAGGGATTATTACTAAAAATATATTTATATTGTACAATTATGACACTTCAAATGTTTATATTTTATAGGAACATAGCATTATACAATATTTATATAAAATTTTACAAAATACATTCATATACATTTCTCATAAGCCATTTTCAGCCCACTATTTCATATTGTAATACATTCTAACACATTTCTGTTTTCTGGGATGATGTGTGAATAGAGGCTATTATTAATTTATTATAAATTCAATTTTATTTATTTATATATTTATGTTTATTGATTGCCTGTTATCTTCTAGGCATTTTGTTAGGTGCTAGAGATACTGGGAGGAGTTAGAGATGGGCCATGTACTTTATAGTAGTGGCTGTTTAGGTATGGCGAAAGTTTTTGCAGAGTGTCCAATACATTTGTGTGTACATGTTTTGTGCATATGTATGTAAATTCATAAATATGCATAAATTATATACATATGTATTATCCATATAGGTATATATTACAGATTATACATACATACATCATCTGATCTCTCTATGTAAGTCAATAGTTATACTCTGAACACACATAAACATTGAAGTTGAAATGGATGCTATGATTTTTAGGAAAATAAAAGCTTAATATGCATATATATAGAAACACAGAAATATGCTCAAGTTTATAACTGTGATGAAAAATTCATGACTTACAGGAATTGAGTAACGTTTGGGACAAAAATAGCTTCTATATGATAATCTGAAAGCGGAACTGTCCTTAAGAGTGGGAAGCAACCTATGTAGCTGATTTGAACTTCCTGTACCAAGTATCACCTAGCCAGAGTTTAAAGATCTGCCTCTGGAAATTTGAACCTTGAGGAGATTTTACTCATTTGAAATTCCCAATGTAAAAGGTCAAGTCCTGGAACGGTGAAATAATTAAAGTCCCTAGGACCTGATTTCTCAAAGCAGAGACTACTTCTCTCAAAAACAATCACCACCATAACAAGGTAAACCCCACTAGCTCTGAGAACAAGGTCCTATGAAAATGGAACCCAAGTCAGACTCTGGAAAAAATAGGAGAGATGGGAAAGAAACCAAAACAAACCACTACTATTGTCTACAATTGACTTAAGGACAGCTCTATCGAGAATAAATTCATCATCGTCCTTATCAGAACCTCAGAAAAACTTTATTTCAATACCAGATACCACATAACATATATTTTACACTCAGTTTTGTCTAAAATTTCACTAAGCTTATAGAAAAGATGAGATCAGGGGTGCCTGGGTGCCTCAATCAGTTGAGTTTCCAACTCTTGATTTTGGCTTCTGTCATAATCTCAAGGTCATGAGATTGAGCCCTATGTCAGGTTCTGTACTGGGTATGGAGACTGCTTGGGATTCCCTCTCTGCTTCTCCTTCCACCTACCCCCACCTCTAAAAATAAAAAATAAAAAAAGATGAGATAATCTATACATTTCTTCCTCCCAAACTAAAATCTTACTGAGTCCTCATTTGGATTTACCTTAAGCATTACTCAAGTACCAAGCCTTTACAATGGCCAGTGTCCTATTTCTATAACTATCAAGCTCATTTTTTTTTCCATCTCTGCCCTTAAGATAACTTAAATAAAATCCATCCTAAATTAATCTTTAGCACTTTATAGAACTATTCTAGGATGTCACCATATGTGTCAGTTGAACAGTAAAATATTGACCAGGTAAGATTTAGATAAAGCAAGGATCTGTTCCTTCCCATAAGTCACAATGCACCTTTCTCACTCTGGATTCAGTAAGAGATTTAAGATATAATATTCTAAGACAGCCATACCCCTATGCATGTAGAATGACATTAATTGCATATCACCCTTGAAAGATTTAAGAAAACAATCACCCAAAACATGTTCATTTTTCTGTGTTTCAAATAAAGAACCAGGCTGAGAAAGATCTGGATTTATTCCATTCAAAATCCCTCTTCTGGGAGAGGTTTTCCCTCTAACTAGGGCTAACTAATATCTACTAATCTTCATGTTCTTTTCCATTTCACTCTCTGATGGAGTCAGGAGTCCTGCTTTCTCCCTCTCCCTCTTCCTCTCTAGGTTCCCTCCCTATTTCCCCATCTACTCTCCCACCAAAGGCTATACAAGTTAAACACAGTATGGAGGAAATGGTGCATAAACCACTCAACTTCAAATCTTATCAGAGTAATGTATTCCTTTGGGGCAGGGGAAGGGTTCTAATAAATTGCTGCAAACAACCTCTGGTTGACACAATTCTTGTGCACTGTAATTTGAGCAAAGAGGTCTCCAGGAGGAAGAGCAGGCTCACATGTTTCTTTAGATGACTAGGTCAATTACTTCATGGTGCTTTCCCCACATTCTATGGCCTACCAAAAACAAAACCAAACAATAAAAAACTAAAACACTCTTTAAAAATTTTTAGCACTTACCTAAATGTTCTAAAAGATCTCAGGAATATGCCCCTTCCTCCAAGAATTACTAAATTTCTGTCCCATGTGGCTTTGCCTTTTCTGTCAGGTCACTTACTGTAATGACTTTCTCTGGTATAACTGCTTCGTGGTGGGCTCATCTTTCAGAGTGGGAAACCACGTTACGTTTCATTCAAAATGCAAAACTTTGACTCATTTTCCTCATAAAAAAAAAAGAAAAGTAAGTCTGGGTCCCTCAATCTACTGTCTTACATTAAGGAGCCAGTTTTCCACTGTTAATTACTGTTCTACCCTTGCTTTATCACACTAAGACGAGGTAAGACTTTTTGTCATGTTCATTGATCTTTTTTGCCTTTGATTCTATAAACAGGAACTATCTGTAAGTCAAGCTGTACACTCTTGGATTAAAGCCCAGGCTATTAACACGTTTTCAAAGGGTATGCCATAATATTACTGTCAGAGTCAGTGTGGATAAGAATGCTTGTTTGACAGATCAAGTTCTAATTCTAAATGCTGCAGTATCCCTTTCTTGTTAACCTTTATCAAGATAACTTGATAATGTTTTGTGCTCAACTGAACTTATGCCCATAGGTTCTAACAAATTGAAAGATGACTGTATGCCATTGTTTTATTATCAGGATGTGTTGATTAATTATTACTATAAAGAATTCACCATAATATATACTTAACGATCAAATATGTATAGCTGGCAGACATTCTCTAATACACAAATGAAAAACTGAAACCCTCCCCGCCCCCAAATTTACTCATTCAGCTATCCAAGGAAGGAGTGCATACTTTATAGAGAATGTAACTTGCCAGGCTCCTCAGGAAGTAGTTATATTGAAAAACTAGACACTGTACGAGAGTCTAGATTGGTCAGTTTGTAATAGCTGCTTTTTAAACGTTAGGAATTCAAATAATATTTTTCGTGTTTCATGGCACAGAATTTATAAGTTATGTAGAATTGATTTGAAATGACAGGTTCAAAATGTAGAAGCTCTTCATCGTGGAGGTGCGGGGGGTAGGGGAGAGAATTTAATCTAGCTGCAGACATCCCTGTAGTTATTTTTGTTGTGAGAGTGGGAGGCGTATGTCTAGGACAGAATTTGTCAGACTCCTAAGGTCTTGTAATAGGACACAAACTAAGCTTTCTGCATTTCTAAACTCTAAATCATAGGACTCTAATTTTATAAACAATACCAGAAAATACTGGCACTTGAAGCAATTCTTGGAAAATTCACCTTTCAGTTCTTGCCAAGACTATATTTGAAAGAACTAGTTTTGGACGCTATTATCTAAGGACTTACTAATGACAGGTGCTACTATGTTGACTATACTCCAATCTGTATTGAGGTAAACTAATGTTTTCCAAACGCTGGTTTCTGCAGTGTTAGTATTAATTGAAAAAAAGGCCCCATTATCAAATAAATTGGGAAAATACTGGCTTAAACAAAATTAATTCGCTCTATTACTTATTGGACTTCTAAGGGTCGTTAATATGCTAATATAGTTTTGGATCTACAAAAGGGAGGTTACAGTTTGTTGCACTTCCATTTCTTGAACCCATTTTTGATGGACCAACTATTAATATGTAGCATAATTAATTTTCTGAAGAATAAAGGTTGGGAAATGCTCCCAAAATCAATATGTCCAGATTCTACTACCCACATTCCCTGAAGAAATTACTCCCCTGCATCATAATATCATACCAGGACTTTGGGCTTTACAGTGAGTCAGTAAAGGAAAGAGCTTTTAAAGTAACTCTTCTCTCTTTTTCCATAACATAATTATAGTATCTAATATACATTTTTAAAAAGTTTTTTAAAGTTTATTTATTTTGAGAGAGAGAGTACAAGTAGGGGAGGGCCAGAGAGAGAGGAGAGAGAGAATCCAAAGCAGTCTCCATATGGATAGCATGGAGCCTGATGCAGGGCTCGAACTCACGAACTGAGATATCATGACCTGACCCAAAACCAAGAGTGGGACGCTTAACCAACTGAGCCATCCAGGCACACCAGTATCTAATATATATTAAATGAACTTTTATAACGTACAATTTTGCTAGACTTTGTTGCCAAGTACTGATTCTCTCTCAAAAATTTTTTAAAAGGAAGTGAGATTTACAAACACAATAAAAACTTAGTTTTTTCTCCTTGACTGCTAGGGAGCTCAAAGGCAAATACGCCTTACTATAATAAACATATTTTCAGTAGCTGAACATTTTTCTTTATGAATGTCTTTTCTATTATAATTGGGTATCTGGTTGTTTAACATATATATCATTATAACTGGGTTAATTCCATCCCAATAAATGTGGTGAAGAACATCAAGTGTGACAATTTAATTGAAATAAGTGGCACATCTGCATCAGTACTTTAATAATAGTAAGCATGAAATAAATGGTAGTGTTATTGTTATGTTAATGTGAGTTTTGTTTTGTCTTCCTGTTTTTAATGCTAATGGTGAAGAAGAGTAAAAGATGAAAAGTAAAAGCTTCCTTCCTTCATTATTTCTCACCCTCATTCCTATGCCTCAATAGGAAACATTTCCTTTTTTATTATTCAGTCTCCAAATTCCTGAAAATACCAAAATAAATGTTATCATTTCTTCTCTTGTCAATTTTGAGCAGTATTGGTCAACGTCGTTTATGAAAGAGGGACATTTGTTTTACTTAGTCTTCACTTTCTCTTCCTTTCTATTTTGGTAGTTATCATTAGTTCTTTGATAACTCATGCTTATGAAATGTAAATAATGTACCTACCTCTTTGGATTTTTAAGATAAGCTTTTTATTGGAATATACCGTATACACAGAAACTGCACAAATCACAAGGAACAGCTAGAGGAGTTTTCACAAAGTAAACACATTCATGGAACCGCAGCTCAGAAAAACAGACCAGTGCCGGCACTAAATCTCCTGCTTGTCTCCACTATTATCTTGATGAATGTTTTTAAACTTTTTAACCAATCATATACTTTTGATTGGTTAAAGCTCCTTTGGTTTAGCTCCTTTGGTTCAATATTATGTTTGTGATAGTCATCTATTTTATTGTATGTTCTTTTTAATTCCATACAGCACTAAATGCCATTACATATTTATCCATTCACCTGTTAAGGGATATTTGGGTTTTTTCCAGTCTCATGTTAGTAGGAATAGCATTGCAATGACCATTCTTGTACAAATCTTTTGAGTCATGTACTATGCATTTTTGTTGGCTATAAAACTAGCAGTGCAATTGCTGAGTCATATGATATGTAATATGTTACGTGTCAGTAACAGTTTTCCAAAAGTAGGAGCTCCAAATGATACTTCCATGAGAGTGTATAAAAGTTTCAGTATCCAGGCCAACATTTGATAGTATCAATCTTTTTAACTGTGGTCATTTCTTCTTAATGTGTCAATTTCACATAGTACCTTAAAATATATCATACAAAAATTGAGGAAATTAGTATCCCTATAGTTTTCTCCAAAAACCTTGAAGCTTATCAGCTATGTAATTATATTTATATTATAAAAGTTTAAAACATGTGCATTCTCTTCTGTAATTATAATTCAGTTTTATGCTTTTCTATGTACAGATAGACTATAAAAATAAAAAATTCAATAAATGACAACTACAAAATTATGATTATATAAATATTATTCGTTGCAAAATAAAATAATGTGATAGAATTCCTAAAGCAGGAGATGCAATTCTATGTCCCTAGATCTGTGCTACTCAATGGAGAATTTTCCAAGTATAAAAGTCAAGTTCATTTTCCAACAATTGTTCAAAAACATGATACATTCCATATTGCTTCATATTTGAATTTTTACTTTTTTGCCCAGCTTTTATACTTCTTAAAGTTTTTGATTGCCTTTCTTTTTCTTGTTGACAAAGGAATACTTATATCTCTACTTCATTATTAATTTTATCCAATTTACTCATTAATTTTTATAGGACATCCATGTTCTTTGGAAGATATTCTTCAGGCCCTGACTCTGGCCATATGTTCTAATTTGGATGGAGTGCTTTCCTACTACATAACTACCATTCTGGGATATCTTTTCACTGTACTCTGAAATCCATTACTTGTTGACTCTTACACTTTTCCTCTCTTCTAGATTTTATATATATACATATATATAAATGTAGATATAATTTATATATGTATAAATTTTATTTATTTATATAAATACATATTTATTCATATCAATAAAATCTAGATTATATAAATGTATACATAATATATATGTATATATAATTTGTTGTTGTTTATTTATTTTGGGAGAGACAGAGTACTAGTGAGGGAGGCGTTAAGAGAGAGGGAGAGAGAGAATCCCAAGCAGGCTTCATGATGTTGGCACAGAGCCTGATGCAGGGCTCAGTCTCATGAATGATCTGAGCTGAAATCAAGAGTCAGATGTTTAACTGACTGAGCCACACAGGCACCCCTATAATTTTTTTAATTTGCTTAAGTATACCCTTGGGTAGTTTTTTCTAAAAGTATATGTTGGATATAAACTGTCTAAATCGTTGCATGCCTAAAGATGTCTTTATTTTATGCTCATCTTTGGCTTAAAGGCATAAGGGTTTAAAAGTATACCTTCTCAGAACTTTGAAAGCATCGAAGGATTTTTTTTTTTCTAGGATCCAGTGTCTCAAAAAGTCTGATACCAACTTGATTCTTGTTCTTTTATAGGAAATCCATTTTTATTTCTCATGACAAGCTCTTAGGATCTTTTCTTTTTCATAATGTCCTAGAATTTCAAGAGAATTTGTCTAGATCTTTTTTTTCAGTCAGCCTGCTTAGGGTCCTATGGGCCCTTTCAATCTGAAAATACTCTTTAGTTTCAGGAATTTACACCAAACATGTTATAATTTCCCAGCTGCTCCATCCTGCAAAAAAATCACCTTATTTTCTAACCCCCTTCTTCTTCCTAGTGTCCCAAACCAACACAAATTTGGGGCCCATTTGTGCTCCACTGCCAGGAAGCATGACTTCCCCCTTCTACTGTTCTTACATTTGCCCTGAATGGCAATGTCTGCTTTAGTTTATCCACTTTCCATCTTTCAGAAATGTCTGAAAGTCTCTGGTCTCTTGATATCATTCCTCCCATTTGGAACTGTTTACTTTCATGCTGACATTTGGGATACAGCTGAGGGGAAGCTTTTTGGTCAGTGTGTTTTGAGCCCCTAATTCTTATACAGAATTTAATATCTGGGAGGCTTACATTTAAAACAAATATCATCTAAATAATTATATCATTAGGAATTAATACTCTTGGAAACTGTCCTAATTCGGAGATTTTATAACTAAATCTTCAGTTTATGAGCCAAATTTACTAACAAACCATTTAGAAAACAAAGGCAATAAGTGAAATTCATTTTTGATCTGTATGAGGTCACTAGCTTCAGAGAATGGGAAAGACTCAATTCAATCAGAATCTCTGTGGGGTCCTAGACATTCCCCAGATTGAATTCAACTGGGAATTTTGTCATGCAGAATTTAACAACAGTCTGTCCTTCAGCCTTCAGCTCCCGGGCGGGCGCTATTCCTGGACACCTGCCAGAATCTTCCCCTAGCTTCGGCAGGAGGAGGAAAAGGAGGAGGGCATGGAACACCCCTCTAGTTAAAAAGGAAATTGGGAAATTAGCAGGTGTGAAGATGCTGTACCTCCTTGGAATAGTCCTGGGGCTCACTTCCTGATGTAATATGAAAATGTGGAAAAATATTTTAAAAATCAAGAGCTCTGGTGAAATGAAAGGAGTTATCTGAAACATTCCAAGTCCAAATAAGCATGTGAGATTGATTAATGGAGGAGGTTAAAAACTAACACTATCCATTAAATATGGTTTTCTTTGCACCAAATGGTGTGTACTTGCTGGTGATATAATGATAAGTAAAGTGTATATATTAACCGCATAGAATTCGTAGTCTGATGGTTGTATACAGATTAACATATAGCACAACGAGAAACATCTACAGAGGTTTTATGAACAGAGAGACTAGAGGTATCTAATCAATGGTGTGCTGGTAAATGTTTAACAACTGGCTTTCTGGGGTTTAGGCTTTGCCAATTTCCATGGTGTAAACACTCAAACCATGGTCGGTTTCAAGCTGATGTGTGGCAGCACACTACTGCATGATACTTTGACCATACTGATACACCATACTTTAAGAGTGCAAGTAATAAAATATAGTAAGGCAATAACTAGGTAATAATTAGAAAGTGATGAATTTTCAGTATTTACACTTGTTTTTAACATAATTTATTTCATTATAAGTTTACATAAAATAATGTGTAGTAATAGATGTGTTTCACAACCAGCCCACAAAACTCTTGAAAAATTAGCTGTTGGTTCTCACGCCAGTACAAGCTGGCTCCAGCCAACAGCTACCTGTAAGTGGGGGATGGGTGACAGACATCCTTGCAGGATACAAATGAGGGTAAAATCCTTTATCATAAACAGGTTAATGTCCATTAAGGTTGAAAGGACAAAGGTAGCAAACAAAAAGAAGCAACAGGGAGAAGGGCTAATCGTGCCCAGAAAACCAGTGCATTCCATACAGCCAATGCAACACACCTTATAACCCTGCTTTTTAAACTATGCCCTCGTTAAACAATCACCTTTTGCTTAGCAGGGAAAGGCTGGGAGGAGCCAACTGAATAGTTCCCAGGATAGTAAGGATAGGAAAATAACCTGGAAACAAAACATTCCTTTTCCATCCCTCTCTGGACATTCCTTCTAGTTTATGATGACATGGACTACCAGGAGGGCAGTGGTGGGTTCACTTGATCAATAGTTCACTAACCAAAATGGCCAAGTGAAAATCGTAAGTTAGGGGCGCCTGGGTGGCTCAGTCGGTTGGGCTTCCAACTTCAGCTCAGGTCAAGATCTCAGAGCCTGCGAGTTCAAGCCCCACATTGGGCTCTATGCTGACAGCTCGGAGCCTCAAACCTGCTTCAGAGTCTGTCTTCCTCTTTCTCCACCCCTCCCCTGCTAGAACTCTGTCTCTTTCTCTCTCTCAAAAATAAATAAACCTTAAAAATTAAAAAAAAAAGAAAATAATAAGTTAGCAGTGGTGCTCATTACTCAACACAGAGCTGGGGGTGGGGCAAGGTTTGCTGAGACTATGACAGTGTTCTGTGGAACAGGAGTGATCCAGGAGTCCACAAGGGGTTGAGTCAAATATCATTGTAAGCCATATTTCAAAAACTCTTAACAAAATGTATATACTCAAACGTGTTATAATCCATATCAAGTTTCTTTTGATTTCAACTGACAGAAAACCTGCCTCTAGTTTAGTTTAGATGCTGGGGGAAATTATTAGCTAATATAATGGAAGAAGTCTAGGGGTAGAGCTCAAGCTCACTTAAGATAGTTCTTGACCAGAGGCTCAAGAATTGACACTGGGACCCGGTGTCTCTTTCTTTTGGCTCCATTCCCACTTTCAGATGGGCCCTGCCTTCAAAGTCACAGGGAGGCTAATCTGCTCAATTTCTCCCTCCTAGCAGTTGAATAAAATTCCTGGGCTTGACTCTGGCCAAATCATGTCTGATTCCAAAAGACCAGTGTGGTGTCTCTATGAAGCTGCCTAAATGGTTAGGTCACTGGCTCCCAAACTCATCTGCAACAATAACATCACCAGGGACTTTTTTTTTTTTTTTAATTCCAAAGCATAGACCACACCTCAGTCAATTAAATCACAATCTCTGGGGTTGACACAGGTGTCACTAGTTTTTTAAGCTCCCCAGGTGATTCCAATGCAGAGACAAATTTAGAAACCCCTGGATTAGGAGCTCATAAAAATATGAATTTTTAGAATCTTCTAATTTACTAAGAAAGTCACGTTAAGTTAATTTCCCTAATGCCTACCTCAGAATCTTTCTTCTGATGCTTTCCCATCTCTGTGACAGAATGTTCCTCTGTTCGCCCAGGCTAGCCTCCATCTCTATCCTCTATCTGCATTCTGTTCTCCCCCTCTCGCCCTGTCTCACCTGGCTTCAGAAATCATCCCTTCTCTTCTTCACATCTTGAAGTTCATCTCTCTGCTAACTCTTTCCTGGAGATGTAAAAAAAATATGCTCGGATCTCTCCCTTCCCATAATACCCTTTCCCCTTCCCTGTGGCCCCAGCCTCCACTCCCATGGTCTACTGCCCAGCTGGCCTCACCTCTCCTGTCCGCCTTGGAAGAGGACTCTGCACTTACAGCCTTATAATCTGTCTGTGGACATCACTATTCTGCTGAAACTGTTCTCTCAGAGGTCAGCAATGACCCACTTACAAAAGCAAATAGCTGTTTCTCTCTCTCTCTCTTTCTCACTGAAGGCTGCTCTCTGTTCCCTTTTTGAAATATGTCCTTGCTTTCCTTTTTGGATATGATGGCATCCAAATGCTCCTTCCCTCATTGTTTTTCTTTCTGCCACCTTTGTGAGCTTAAGAAAGCCTTGGACAAAATGGATAGGTGTCCTAAACACATTTCTCAGGAAATCTCTTTTCTAAGTTTTTTTTTTTTCTAATATTCTATTTATTTCTGAGAGAGACAGCACAAGCAAGGGAGGGCCAGAGAGAGAGAGAGAGAGAGAAACACAGAATCTGAAGTAGGCTCCAGGCTCTGAGCTAGCTGCCAGCACAGAGCCCGATGCGGGGCTCGAACCCACGAACCGTAAGATCGTGACCTGAGCCAAAGTCGGACACTCAACCAACTGAGCCACGCGGGCACCCCAAGACTTTAAAGTGAAAATACACTAAGACAACACTTTGGAACACAAAAGAAAATCTTTGAAGATATTCACCACTACCACTTATTAGAGTGAAAATCTGAAAACTAGAGAGATATGCTAATTATGGAAATCCATATAACAGAATGCTATCGACAGTAAATCTTCCTATGACAACTGTGTGCTGACGTGCACAAATGGGTAGAATTTTAAGAAGAAACTGTAGGGCAAAAGTATGTACTGCACCTACCATAAAACTTCAACTCTTACTAAAAAGCACACAGAATAAGTTGTAAATCAAGTAGTCCCCTCTCCAGTTTCCATCGTAACACTGGCAACATATTGTTAGTGACGTGACATCAGATTCAACCTTTTCTTGAAACAAATTCAGCTTTGTTTTGAAAGTCAAACAGAGTTTTGTGGTACAAATTTTAATTGTTGTGCTTTTTAACAGTTGCGTTTGAATTATTAATAAGAAGCTTTTTACCACTTTCTAATTGTTCCAAAGCTTTGTTTGAATGTAGGTGGTCACCACTGACTGAGAAATATGAGACCATTTTGTTTTTACTGCTTTTGTAATGGCAAAGTCAAAGTGTCTCTTTCCCTTTGAAAAGTGAAGCAACATCCTTCAAGAAGCTAATTGTCACAAACATCTGGTTCATTGCTTTTCTTTTGAATATATGTGGTATTGAGACTTTAATAATGTAATTACAAAAGAAATTGTGCAGAAAATTTTCTTCTGTAGATTCATAAGGCATAGATTCTTAATATTCAGCCTAACATACAATTCTCATGCATACGTGCAAAATAATGCCAAGAGACTTAGTATAAGAAAGAAAAAGAGAAAGAAGGACCTGAACGTTGATTGCTCCCTTATATTCCCACAGGTTTTCAGAATACCATATAGTGCCTTCTCTCAAACAGTGAGAAATTACTAAAAATATGTTTTCTATCATTATAAATGAGATGTACTAAGGTAAAAAATTTGAATAACTCAGTTGGAATAGTAAATTAAAATTAAGCTATTTTGTTATTGCTAACCTGAGCATAAACATATGGTTTTTAATTTAGAGATAAGGAAACTGAGATTCAATGAGGATGTTCA